>NW_019727104.1:30472-42764 GCF_002891405.2 Cryptotermes secundus
CCTGTATTGCTGTTATTGTGTCTTATGTCATGTATGTGTTCTTTATATCTGGTATTAAATTTCCTCCCGGTTTGTCCTATATATTCCTTGGGGCAATCTAGGCATTTCATACTATATATGCCGCTATTGTTATATTTATTTATTCGTGGTCTTGATTTTAATATATGTTGTAAATTGTTCTTAGTTCTAAATGCTATTTTTAATTTTGTGATATTTCTAGTTTCTTTTCCTATATATGTGAATGTTGCCCATTTCGTTTTGGTTTTTTGTTCTTCTGAATTCTCTGTAATGTTCTGCTTTTTTGTAATGTTTTGTTTTCTGTTATTTGTAGTTAGTTCTGTAATTTTATCTGTGTTGTACTTGTTATTTATGAGTATGTTGTTTATAGTTTCTATCTCATTATCTTTTGCTACTCTGGTGATGGGGTAGTTATTTACTCGATCTGTGAGGTATTTAATACCAGATATCTTGTGTTCTTGTGGGTGACATGAGTCACTTGGTATTATTATGTCCGTTGAAGTGTGTTTTCGGTGGATTGAGAATTGTAACTTTTCCATTTCTCTATATATTCCTATATCTAAGAAATTTATAGATCTATGGTTCTCTTTCTCTATTGTGAAATTTATCATTGGCTGCAGTTTATTAAATTCCACAATCATGTTGTCAATATTTGTTTTGTTTATATCATACAATATTAGTATGTCGTCAACATATCTGAAATATCCAATTATTTTCTGATTTTTTAATATGTTGTATATTTGTGTGTGCTCCATGTTCTGGATGTATATTTCTGCTAATATTGCAGATGTTGGAGCTCCCATAGCTAAAACATCTGTTTGTTTGTAATATTTTTGTTCATACTGAAACTAATTTTGGTCTAGTATAGTATTCAATATGCACATAATTTCTCTTTGTGTATTTATGTCTGTATTATTAATAGCTTTAAAAATGCATTAAAATTATTTGCATGAGCATTCTCTTTTTACTGCAGATGAATTTGGTTGGCAAGTTTTTTATGTTTCCCCAAGCAAATCTGTAAGTATAGCCTGCTTCATCACACAGCTTGTACATTTTTATTCTGAAACATTGTTGTTCCTTAGGGATGTACTGCCTCAAAACTACCCGCCTTTGAAGTTTACAATGACTTCAACCATAGCTGAATGTTCAGAAGGGTTATGATATTTTCTTATGCATCACTGAGTGTGTCTAAAAAAGTCTGATTTAATCACATTCAGTCATAATCATCACACTGCACATCAGTGTACTCTTGTTTGTAAAGTGCACAGCACAGTCTGGAGACAGAGACTAGGTCTATCATTTGGGCCCTACTGAGGGCAGAGACAGATTGCAAGTCTCCAGAATTGTTTTAAATAACAACAGGATCATGAATAAAGTCAAAAGAGTAAATCACTGTATTGTGGGTCATCTATACTCAGCATATCTGTACACACATCCTACAACATATGTTTATAAAGTAACTTCAGTTAATATTACAGTATAAGCAGTCACAAAAATCTGTAACTTCTAACACTGTTACAACCATAGATCAGTCAACCATCTACTACACATTTATCACCACCATAAAAAAAAAGAACTCCGTGATTTTAGTTTGCAAGCAAACTATACCAACCAAGTGACCGCTGCTTATCTGCAAAGTTAGTGCCAACATTTGCGGATAGAGGGTGTCACGTGGTCAGCGCAACGAATCCCCATGGCCGTTCATTTTGGTTTTGTAGACTGCAGCCACTATTTCCTTGAAATAGCTCCTCAATTATTGTCACAAGACTGAGTGGACCCCATTCCAGATCCACTACTACTCAGAAAAAATCTGGTAGTGCCGGGAATTGAACCCGGACCTATGGATCTGTAACCAGGAACTCTGACCACTAGACCACAGAGGCGGTCCACCTCTTAAAAAAATAAATATTTATTGCAGTGTATTAAACACGTGTCAACTTTACATGCTCCGTCTTTGTAAAACAGCCCCCTTTTTAGTACACTTTGTAGCCTCTTGTGAACACAGTCATGAAGGTTTCGGTTACATAAAAACTGGGGACTTTCAAGAATATGAGACCACTAGCTTCTTAGGAAGGGCTCCATGCCATGCGATGATTTATTAAATTTGCCAAAAGAAAAATTAACCTTTCTAGCTTAGCCCTAGATATCAGTCGAATCATATGCATTTCTTTGTAGCCAATGCAGTGCACAGTCTTCTTCTTGTACTTTGGAAAAGAGGAAATGGGTATTTCTTGCAATGACGTATCTTGGAATTCAGTTTTCTGTTGTCTGCTGAGAGCAAGGTATGGATCTGAATGTGTTAAGAACGCACTATTGGAGCAACAAAATGCTCACTGTCCTATGTTATTCATGTGTTTTCTCACCTCAATATTAGCTCTTCAGTATACATTTTTATACGCATACTTACATGTCCAAGTATTAAGCTTGAATTTTAATTTAAATATGAACATAGATGCTGTACAGAACAATACAATTATTGCACTGAATGTAGATTCTATTTGGAATGTTTCCTCTTCTCTTGCATTTTGGCAGCCTTTTTCTTCATAATCTGCAACCGTTTATCCGCACTTATAATATTGATATTGGGCATTACACACTTCTGAGAGGTGGTAGGAATAGGGCATTGTTTTGAACTGATGCTTGTAGTTTTTGATGTTGGTAAAGGCAGGCCTGTAATAGAAGATGATATTAAGTTCAAAACCAAAAACATCTTTCCCTGAACATGGAAAGCATGTTGTATGACTGATTTGTGGATTATTTAGTGAAAATTTATGAAGCCTGAAATTAATGTAAGATTTCAAAATTCAGTCTGCACCTATAACAAAACAAAATACATCTCAAATAAGACATAATGTCACCATCTGAGCGTATCTCATTTATTTTCTCATGCTGACATTAAAACCATGATGTGTTTTGGTCATAAATAACCATCTTCAGAGGGGATACCAGATGTAAAAGAAAACTATAATTTGTATGTAGGAATTATATGAAGTCAAAAAAGTTGAGAATAATATTACTAATGAAAGTTCACTGATGCCTTAAAGAGGCAGCAATATGCAGTGCACTTGACAGTGGTTGACTCACATCAATGAGCTTCAACTGAGAATGTTCATATATGACTAAAACATGTAAGATTTTTTAATAGCATTTAATCAACAGAAATTAAATTAGGTTCACTTAGATGATGATTTCACATCTTATTTTAAAATAAAAAGTATTTCAGCAAAATGAAGTGTAATACTGCATCTCCGTTACTAGTCAGTAAATGCTGTGTAAGGAAATAAACCTTATATATTCCGTGAATCATATGAAACACACTGTATGCAAAGTGTACAATGTTTGAATGTTAAAACAGGTAGTACACTAATAACCACACTTAAAGTATTAAAGTATGACATTATTTAACTTTAATGTAATGGATCAACAGAGAAAAATCCATAAATACTGTCCCAATACAGTACTGCCTGCCACATATGCAATACAGACTGGCATGAACTTGAATGTAGGACTGCTTAGTGAAGTTCTTCAAAACGAGGAAACTTGCCTCAAAAGGAATTAAACTGTTGAATTCAGGATTTTTACAATGACCATGTTTATGCCAGCAAATATACAATGGAAGTTTAGTGTTATGGCTACAAATTATAGAGGACTTATATTGATGTTTTGTAAAGCATGGTAAAACTGTCACAAAGCATAAAGTTGGAGTGATTGCATCAACATTTTCCTGGCAGGTGGATGGAAAACATGACATCCATGATCTCCTTGTAGCCCTGACTTAACACCTTGTAACTTATTCCTGTTGGATTAGGAAAAGTAATTTTATTATACAAAACCAAGAAATGAAATGGAACCAGATGAAAGGATAGCTAGTGGTCTGGACACCATTCCTGCATACATGATGTGAGCAGGGGTGGCAGGAACAGACGTGGAGGTATGAAGTTCGTGGCACAAAATCTTATTTAATGCTATATCTTTGGAAGTTTCCTAGAAAATACTGCATAATATATGTCTTATAGTCTGGAGGTACAACATTTTTTTTCCTTTAAAACTTTCTTTAAAATCTAGGTGCGAATTACAGAACACAAAATAAGGTACTTAATAATACAAATGAAGGCAGTTCTTTTATATATGTATTCAATTACATTTTAATACCCACATTTCGATATTGGTAATGACCAAATTAATTAAATATTTATGTTTCTTTGTGGTGTATTTTGCCCAAATTTTCACTGTTATGGATTTCCATACCTTGAAGTTAGGTAATCTTTCAATTTCTTAGCCAATGTGCAAGAAGGCACTGAACCAAATTTTCATATGAACTGGTATGTATTTTTTTAGTGGGTTACTTTATGATGGTGTCAGTAACGAGATTATATAGCACTGAATGGTAGGATGAATCATGAATTTGAAAGGATATGAAGGAAGGAGTCTTTGCCTATTCAGGGTAATTTAATGACATTTGTTTGGGAGACTGAGGAAAACCGAAAATGTCACAATAACCAGTGTCCTGGCGAGACTCAAAGCAAAGCCTTCTGAATACAATGAAATGTCAGTAAAACAGAATTGTGTGAGTTACAAAATTATATTCGTTGTAAAAAATTCAATTACATTGAAACACATCAAATGTCAGAATAAGTGTAAATACAATAAAAGGCAAATTTAACTGTAACAATAACTTTAACAATATTACACATGTACTGAACCTGTCTTTAAAAAACTTCCTAATGAACACTACTGTTGCTTAAAATGCAGCGATGCCAGTGACTTTACAATCACGCCAAATCCACAGCAACACAGTTCTCGAAATCTGAAAGGTCTCATCAGATTCCTCCTACTTCACTCTTACCCACAGATACCACATAACCGCAGTGATATAAACAGGCCCTTGAAAATCTTAACCATATTCCTCTCCCTTCACTACTTGCCATAGATGCTGTACAACCGCAGTGTTGTAAATAATCCCTTCTTGGACAGACAGAAATGGCAGCTCAGCTATAAAGGTGCATTTGCATTAGTTGATTTGAGTTGCACAGTCATGGAACGGCCAACCAAATTGAAAGTTGTTAACAGTTTCAAATACTGCCTGTCTTTCTGACTCAATTCTACAGAAATTGCAATTAATGACTAAACATACAATCACAGGATAATAAATGACAGCTGAGAATATGGATGTGTACACAGCTGATTTAGTCAAACAACAACAGTTAATCAAACAAAAGGAAAGTCCTCCTACTTAAGTTGAATCAAAATACTCACTAATCGATAACATCAAAATATGGTTTCAATTTTCAATTTGGTTATGCTATTGACCTTGTAAACACATCATAAGTGATGCTGTTCTCCTGTAGCAGGGTGGAATGTGTTGCTTGGCTGGCACTCTCAAATTGTGATTGAAATGGTGGCTGGGATTTTATCTTAGACTTTTATTCATAGGGTTTCTCCCATACAATATCAAGGGATATTCTTCTCTCAAGGTTAAGTCCATATATAGATGAAATTACTGACGATCATCAGTGCGGGTTTCGACATAACAGATCAACTACTGATCGGATCTTTGGCATTCATCACATACTGGAGAAAAAATGTGAATACAATGAGACAGTACATCAGCTATTTGTAGACTTCAAGAAAGCCTATGATTCAGTTAGGAGGGAAGTACTGTACAATATTCTGATAAGAGTTTGGGATACCCATGAAACTAGTTAGGCTGATTAAAATGTGTTTAAACGAAACATACGGTAAAGTCCATATAGGTAAACATCAGTCTGATCTATCCAGAATGATCTAAAAACAAGGAGATGCTTTATCGCCATTGCTTTTCAACTTTGCTGTAGAATCTGCCATTCGGAAGGTCCAGGAAAACCAGGTGGGACTGAAATTAAATGGGACACATCAGCTGTTAGTCTATGCTGATGATGTGAATCTACTGGGTGATAATATAAATACCACAAAGAGAAATACATGAACTTTAATTGATGCTAGTGAGGAGGTTGTTCTAGAAATAAGCACAGAGAAAACTAAGTACATGTTGTTGTCTTGTCACCAAGATGCAGGGCAAAATCATGATATAATGATAGGTAACAGATGTTTTGAAAATGTGGCACAGTTCAAATATTTGGGAATTATGATAAAAATCAAAACCTGATTCAGGAGCAACTTAAGAGGAGATTGAACCTTGCTAACATTCAGTCCAGAATATTTTGTCTTCTTGTTTGCTGTCCAAAAACACAGAAATCAGAATATACAGAACTATAATTTTGCCTGTGGTTCTGTATGGGTGTGAAACTTGGCCTCTGACATTATGGGAAGAACATAGACTGAGGGTGTTCGAGCACAATGTTGAGAATTTTGGACCGAAGAGGGATGAAGTGACAGGAGGTTGGAGAAAACTGCATAATGAGGAGCTTCATAACTTGTAACAATATTAAAATGGATCTTAGAGAGACAGGATGGGATGGCATGGATTGGATTGATCTGGCTTAGGATAGGGACCAGTGGATGGTTCTTGTGAACACAGTAATGAACCTTTGGGTTCCATAAAATACTGGGAAGTTCTTGAGTAGCTGCACAATTGGCGGTTTCTCAAGAAGGGACCAGCTCCATGAGTGAGTGAGAGTGAACATCAAGGCCATCCACTGTGTACATTAAGATCTAAATGTCTGTAATGATGTAATAATGTTTTAATCACTGACAAAGCTTCAAAAAAGCACACAATTTTAAGAATTTAATACAAATGCTGGCCAATGGCTACAAAGAACAGGTAAGAGGAAAATGGATGTTTATCAACCTGAGAATGGCCTATTAGTCCAAAATGTGTAGTTGATTCAGAATAAGTAATTATTGATTACTGGGCTGATCCCCCATCCAAGGGGTCCTACAGACTGTGTATAGGATTAAGAAACTAAAAAAGCGGCAAAGGTCCAACAAAAAGAATGTAGAGCCATAGATAGATAGTAATAGATTTAATTATTGATTATATACCTTGTATTGACAAAAATTCCACATATAGTTAACAAAATACACAACATAACACTCTGAAATATTATTTCAAGATTCTCCTTATACCTATTTGTAGGCATAGGATCCTGTTCCTCTCCTCCCTCTCCCTATAACCATACCACTTCTTTTGTGGGTTCACTTATTCTTCTACCCTCAACTCAGAAGCAGTAAGTACTCCTGCAACTCTGGTACTAGAGTGTATGGTGTCATGTCCAACAACACTTTATAACCTCAGAAAGTTTCTGCTGCTTACGGTCTTCACTACCTCACGAATGGTGGACATGTTTCAACCATAATGCCTGGAAATTTTTGTTCAAAATTCTTTCCACATGTCGTGTAAGAAAAATATGACATGTGTTGTAGAGAAAAGTGAAGGATCTAGTATGTTTCATCACTAAAACTTCTATACTTTCCTCACTGTGTAAAAGGAACTGTACAGTTTAGAGAATACTAATTTAAGTTCTATATGACTTTCTTGCTCGTCATATCAATTCATTTGTAGCCAATCAGAACTGTCAGATTACAGCTCTACAGCTATAAGCAGAAAGACAAATGAAAGTGCCATGCATATAATGTGACATCATGCCTTTTCCTAACCTGTAGATATCTGGAATGACATGAGAAAAGTGTTGAAAGGACCAAGTTTATGTTTATGTTATAACACAGTCTGTATTTGAATCTCAGAAAATACTAAGGGTGTTCCATATATAATGCCTCCTATTTTTTTTAAAGAAAACTACAACAGATACAGAAATCATAATAACACAGTTAAATAGATCAAGATTTCAGCTACTTACAGCTATTATTCCACATAATCACCACCATTCGTTATGCACTTTTGCCATCAATGAACAAGAGCCTGTATGCCGTGCCTGTAAAAGTCTGCGCCAGCAGAGGCTAGCCACTTTCTTACAGCTGCAATGACAGCATCGTTGTCTGGAAAATGTTGCCCACGTAGTCCGTCTTTCATAGGCCCAAAGAGATGGAAGTCTGAAGGTGCTAAATCGGGGCTATAAGGTGGATGTGGTAGGACAGTCCAGCCAAACTTTGCAATGTGCGCGGTGGTCGCCAAACTGGTATGGGGTCTAGCGTTATCATGTTGCAAGCGAAAGGTTGTCTGCTTCTCTGGCCTGACTCGGGAAATACGGGCTTTCAGCTTAGTCAGCGTCATCTTGTAGCGTTCAGAATTGACAGTCCCTGGTCGTTATCTGCTGATCTGTTCGGATGAGGCGCTGTTCATTGTGAGGAGTGGCAGCTGAGCAGGGACGCCCATGGCGTGGCTTGTCGTGCACTTCACTTTCGCCACTGTTGAAACGCACTACCCACCGAATCACTGTGCTGACATCCACTGTATTGTCTCCGTACACCTTTAGCAAGTGTCGATGGATGTCAGTGGGTACAATTTGTTTGGCAGTGAGAAATTCAATAACACATTTCTCTTTCATACGCACTTCTATGTCAGACGCCATTTTGGTAGACTGCTCTGCTGTCGCTATCTGTCACACGACAACTAAATTAACAGTACATTGGCGGGAAGGTTCAACCTTTACTACAACACCACCAACATCCAGCTCAGACATTACATATTAACACAATAAAATAGGAGGCATTATATAAGGAACGCACCACGTATAATCATGCCCTCATTCACTGACTTATAATGTTTCCTCCTACATTCTCCCTCAGACCACCCATAATATATAAAATAATGAAATTCTGCCAATGGATCTGTAAATTAGGTTTCAATTTTATACCCTCCCTTGTTGCAGAATGAAAGCCAAATTCTCATGGAGTTAAACACTTTACTGATATATTTCCATAATTTCATATACCTTTCAGAGTCATTTCTTCTTTTACAACAAGTTTACTTCATAAATAGGGCTTAAATTTCTCAGTAATTATGTTTGCAGCCACTACTTCATTAAGAAGTAAGTAAAACTGAAGTGAATACTCATATAAAAGAACATGTATTGATAAAAAATATATTTGTCTAATTTATCTTTAGCATCCAAATGCCTGAAATTTAGTATTCTTGTAATGTAATAATCACTTGCAGGCAAGGCCATTATGCCTCAGAGGTTACAATATATTCCATCATGTCAGAGCAGTCTGTGACTGTCATGAGGTGAAAACTTCTTACCTCCAAATGTCTTTGTTGCAGCACTGAAGTTAGGTGATGAGTTGGATTTTGTTGTACCTGCAGCAAAGGTAGGTTTCCCAGTGGAACCGCTGCTGGAAGCACTGTAAGGGGATTGTGTTGCTGCAGCCAGACCAGTGGATGTGGTTGCTTGCTTTCCAATACTGCTGTTCCCAGCATTTTGCTAAAACATTACCTAGGTCTCAGTAACACTTCTGACAGATATGAAGGAAAGAAAAATGTTTGTGTTGTAAAGGCATTCATCAGTGTTGTGCAACATACAATTTTCAATGGTTTTCAGTTTTTAAGTGTTTAAGAATTAATATATTTTTACAACTTAACTTGCAATTAAAAGTATGCTATTTTTTATGTGAATGAAACTAACTCCATGAAGCAGATTCACTCAGCTTGTCATGGACTGCATATTAAGAATTATGGAAAATATAGGATCTTTCTAAATTCGGTAGCACTTCAGAAATCAGATCACCATAAGGTCACATTCCACATCAGTGCCAAAGAGGACAACACTGTCTGAAGACATGGAGGATATATGGTCCTTCCCTTCAGCAGAGCCCATTCCCTGCCCCTTTGGTCAACAGGTCAGACTGCACTAGGCATTTCCCTGTGGGACTACATCAACGACTGGGTGCATCCCTGCCTTCCAATAACTTGTGAACTATGAGTAAGAATTGTTGCAGCTGCTGTCACAATGGCACAGATCGGATATTATCCATACTATGTGAGGATGTCACATAGAACATTTGTGAAAGCTGAAAATCCACTGGGGAAAAATAATAATACACGTCACTTCACATTCATAGTTCTACTGATTTCTGGGAATGAGTGTTTAAAAGTGTAAGGTAAAGGAATCCCTGTAAAGCCATGAAGGCCCATAGCAATGTGAGACATCAAGGCTCCCACATTTTCTCTAGACAATCGGCTCACAGATGGCAGTAAGGTTGTCAGCCTTATGCGCTGGCTGCCCTTTATCCCCCCCAGGAAGATTCCTGGTACTCATTTATGTTAGAGGCTGAGTCAACCCCAGGGCCATAGTGCAGCTGGAAGGGTTAGGTAAATTGAAAAATCCACCTCATCTGGACTCGAATCCATGACCTTCCGGCTTGTATCATAGTGCCTCAACCAACTATATTATGGCATGCCCATCTTTGAAAGTGTAATCTAACTTAAAAGAGATCCTGCACAATATGTCTGCACATAACTACTTAGCTGAAATTCATAATATTAAAACACCACGGTGCTCCAGAAAATCCATCTACTACATCACTTCAGTTCCACAGTCATTCCCTTGTCACTGGTTTAACATATCAAAGAACTCTAAATATGTCCTTACTAATTTACAAAAATGTTTGGAAAATGTATACAGAAACCAATTGTCCAAACTGATGGTCAGTATTTATCTTTAATCCTATTTCCTGTAGGCCTGTTTGATCTTGTCTGATGTAGAAATGGGAAAAGAATTATCAGTGACTACTACTTGCTCATATGGGAAAAACAGTAGTATACATTTCTTAGCATTTAATCTCGCTACAATGTTACATATGATATATGCACAGACAGAACAGACAGGCAGGGCCAGCACATTCTAACAGTTTATGATGAAATTGTTGGAGAAGCACTGAATTATTTGAAGTAACATGTGATACAACTGTCATGAGTATTTTCAGTACAGTGCTGATATGATACTGTAACATGTTTGGAGTAGATACTTCCATGGTAGTGCAATAACAGTCGGCCATTGCGTAGGAATTGCAGAATCAACAAACGTGTTTCCCCAGAGATAAAAGGTTCATTGCGTAACAACAGACTGTCAAACCAGCAGGGATAATGCACTTCCACAGTAATAAGTCAGTCTTGAGATGGTCACCGTTGAAGAGAGCTGAAGTCCAACATTCGCTGAGATATAGTTGAACAACAATTGAGATACTGGATTGTATAAGATTAAGATCAATTGTGATATGGTGAATTGTATAAGTATAAAAGTGAAGGCGAGTAAATACTCACTACATCCCTGAACGGCGTGAAGTTATTTGTCGCATGACATACCCAACACGTGACAATATCTATAATTAAAGTTACTTTAACACAATACCAGTCCAAAAAGTTATGATACAGATGCAACTCACAATTTTACTCATTGCCTTGGTGCAGTTTGAACAATACCATGCGGAACGTGGATCATTCATGTCTGCCTCAGCCACAGGTGGCTGATGGCATTCTTGATGATACAGAGAGTGGCATTCAATACACTCCACTAACTGATTGCGTGCAACAACATCCATTCCCCTGTGAAAATGAATAGGGATGCCACTTACAATGAAATCTATTGAAATTCCATATTCATAACACTAATTGTGATTGTAAGAATCATCAAAATTTCAAAAAAATTACCTGCATAAGCAATATCATACTTATCCCCCATTGGATTTTTATCAGAATGGAGCATTATGTAAATAGTAATTATGATTAACATAAATTTGGTTAGCAGTAACACATCTCTGGGAGGCAGCAAATTTCTCAACCCAATGCACTGGAATATCAACTCTGACTCACAAGGCAAGAAGTTGATTCTGGCTTCTTCCTACAGTGAATGATCTCTGGTTCCATCTTAGTGGCTGTATAAATTCACAGAACATATACCATTGTGATATTGTAAATCGTACCCACCAGATCCCATTACACAATAAGAAAGGTGGTGTATACATGTTGTAAATGCCAGAATATCACTACAAGCCCCATACATTCATTCATTTATTTGTAGTTCCAAAAAATCCATAGAGGTATCTGCCTCAGATATAGAACAAGTCAATAATACAATATAACATATAAATATACATACATAATCGGATAGTCATCATCGTCAAAATTTAAATACTCAATACAACAAAACTACTGTACAGCAATACATTCCATATATCAAAATAACATTTAAAATTACATACATGATCAAAAGACCACTAAGATCCTTAATATAGTAATATAAAATCTATTTTCTTAATATATAATACACCTGTATCACAACAGTAATAGCACCCTTTTCCTGAGTATTCATTCCACAGTCCATTGCATTCTAGCAATAGGCAACAGTGTTAATTTAAATATACATTTTATTCATTCATT
>NW_019727104.1:44432-86138 GCF_002891405.2 Cryptotermes secundus
TAGGATTTTCTTGGTTGGAAGTGTCATTAGCTGAGCGATTATTTTTAACAACTGATACAAAATATTTATTGAATTCCTCAGCAATAATCTGAGAATCTGAGGATAAATTACTGTTTACCCTTATAGTACTTATATTGGGTACATTAGGTTTTATTTTCGAAGTACTCTTTACAATATTCCACACAGTTGCAATTTTATTATTTGAATGAGTTATAATATTATTGTTATGTTTCTTTTTTGCAAGTTTGATAACAGAAGTTAAAATTTTACAGTAATTCTTATAAAACTTAATTAAATTTATATCATCACTATTTCTTTGAGCTAAGTAAAGCTTTTTTTTGTTTATACATGAAATCCTGATTTCAGGCGTTAGCCAGGATTTACTGGCAGAGCGGGTATGAACTTTTTTTAAGGGAAAACTAGAGTGAAATATTGTTAAGTATACATTCAGGAAAAAGTTAGAGGCAGTATTTATATCTTTTTCATTAATTACGTCTTCCCATAACTCATAACTTAATTTGTTATTAAAATTAGTAATTGAAACATCATTTATTTCCCGTATATAGTAGTAACTATCTTTAGGTTTTTGTTTAAATATATTGTGTATTATTAGGTTCTGGGCATCATTTAATGATGTTAAATCAGAGTGGTATGAGAACAGTTTTTGGAGTGAAGTGTCCAGGACACTGAAGCAGCATGCATCACAGTGACTGTGGGTGATGGACAAATAATCACTTAAGAACTACAGCCAACTTGTTTCCAAGATCGGAATATGCGATTTTTATCTCTTGGGAAACTAGAAGCAGAAAGAACATACTGTCTTTTGGGATGTTAACACCATCTAACCTGGTAGATATTTAGTAACATTTCAGGTGAATGTACTACCTCCATTGTCAGTCAAAAAGTAATCTGAGCAGGGAGCAAGCAGGAACTTTTCATGCAGACTGACAGTCTGACAGAAGATGAAATTCAATGCTGCCAAGATACCTTTTACATTGTTGCAAAATGTGCTAGATATTGGAGGACAGTTCCTTTTGCACTCATTGTAATGTCAGAGTACATAAAGTGGTTTTATGCCAAACAATTTTCAAAAATGGACAAACATCCATCATATCATGTGGTAGGCTGCCTGTCACCTGACATTTCTTGCTTCAAAGACAGAACATGGCCTACTATGGCCAGAAATGGAGGAATGAACCACTCTATACGAGTAACTCTGGAAGTAAGGTTATGGACAGGAAATCAACCTAGGACAAATTTCTGCTCTGGTAACTTGGCAAAACAGACTATGCTAAAACATAATGGTCAATGAGATAATGTGCATCCTTGATTTAAGAATCTATAAAACTAGTAAGTGCTTGTGATATAGCAAAGATGCTCGAAACCTACAATTTTGAAATCCATCTCCTAATTGTGTATATCACAGTACAGCACTACGGTTTAAAAAATTAATGTGGGTCCAGCAATATCCATCCTGCTGGCACATTCATAATGAAAGATAGAAAACATGTCAGAAGCTTTGTTTTATGGAAGTTTTTCCATATATGTAATGTTAAGAAACTAACAGTGCTGATTTCTGTTGTTATACGGACATTTTCATTACAGCTAACACTCATTCTAACTACACTGTGATAGTTTCTGGGAAGTTAGCATGCAGCGTGTCTCGTGGTTGAAACAATTCCTTAATATTTATGCAAACCTTGACCTGTAGGATTCGTATATCACCATCTTTGAGCCGACTGTCTAGATAATGTGGGACCCTCAATTTCTCACAACCCTATGGGCCTTCACAGCCTGGTAAAAGGATAGCTTTACTTTTACTTTACTTTACTTATGAATATTGTAATGTACAGACCTATTGATAGGCAACAACTCAGTAAACACATTACCGTGGGAGCCAACACGTGCAACAAGAGAATGTCTATTGCTAGGCAACAGATCACTAAACACACCTAAAACAATAGGGGACAATAGGTGACAGTGTCTTCCATGGGTCCACCCGGAGGCTATATAATGAGAAGATCCAAGGGAACAGTGGTTGTTGTCAAGAAATGGGTCGGCATCTGGAGATGGCAGTCTAAGGTGATTGAGAAGAAATGGCAAAAAAGGAATTAGGCTGTGAAAAGAAGATTTCATGTGTGATTTAAGTTATAGTGAGACTGTTACAAATCCATTACCAGCATACAGCTGGTGAAGACTGAGAACCCTAGTGTGTGTAAAAGGTGTCAATAAGTCCAATCTTCCAATCCAGAACCCCTCTTATAAGTCAACCCCCCCCTTCTCCTACAAGTGACAATGTATTACTCTTCTCAATAACTTAAGGAATACTAACAAGATTACAATTTATGGTATACTGTTTATTTTAAGATTACAATATGCAGAACATGCTGCTTCTTACTAATATTTTCTTACCTGCAAACAACACAGGTCAAGTCTTCTTCCAAAATTTCAAGAGGTATGCCATTATCATCATCATCTTCCTCTGGCTGAAGGTTATCATCTTTAAGTGGTTCTGCTTCATGTATATTACCCAACACAATGGTGTGAGGTGACGGTGATGAATTACCACTCAGCAAAGGTTTGGCATGTCCAGGTTTAGAAACATCATTGTTCTTGGACCGTTTGCTGCTATTTGCCTCACGATTTGCCTCTGAACTTTCTTCCACACTCAGCTAGAATAATTAGTTAGTGATACAAAGCTGAGCTACATTCCAATACATATTAGACAAACTACATAAACTACAGGATTCTGAGTTATCATACTGTAAAGAAGAATTATATTTAGAATACTAGTTAACAAATTTCAACATGAGAATGTTATACTAAGGCATAACTCCAAAATACTACTGTAAAATTTTGATTCTTTTACCTTGTCAAAGTTCTTCTTTTCTACTTCTTTACGAAAGTCATCTTTTCTTCCACTTGAACTTGAAGGTTTTGAGCTTTCTCTCTTGCTTAATGTCTCCTAAATGAAATATGATATAATTATTATCATCAACTTGAGTGGATCAGTATTTGTATACCTTCTTTCATACGCTCTTAAACACTCTGAAAGTAGTATCAATATCCACTCTTGGCTTGATACAAGACAGTTCTAAATTCCACCAACTATAAAAGGAACAGAATATGACAAAGAAATCTAGAAACACTACAAAACAACAATCCATAAAGTATACCTTAAACCAAATCTAACACACATCATCTAATCACTGACACGCACAAAGAGAAATGAAAGCAAAATATGAGAAATGGCTATGAAAATTTTAGAAGTATTGAGAGAAAAACAAGAATGAGCAGAATTGAAAACAAAATTTTTGGAGAAGTTACATAGAATCCAAAAGTTTATATCAGATTTAGAACAGAAATGATTATAACTGTTTCATCACATGACATGAATGGAAAGAATATGGATACCAAAAAAGCAAATTAAAATTTGAAGCTAAGATACCTATGGCATGACCAGAACAAGTTTGTTCAACCAGGTACTACAAGAGAAGGACAGACTGTAGTAATCATCAAGGCATATCACCATTATCAGCTTCATACAAAATTGTATCCACTAACCATTCCTCAAGGTTAAGTCCATGTATAGACAAAATGATTGGGAATCATTAGTTTAGGTTTCGATTTAACAAACTAATGAACAGAATTCCTGCATTTGTCAGATACCAAAGAAAAAGTGGGAAGACAATGAGACAGTAGCTATTCACAGACTGAAGAAAGCCTGTGGTTCAGTTAGGAGGAAAGTACTGTATAATATTCTCATCAAGTTCAGGGTATCCATGAAACTAGTCAGGCTTATTTAAATGTGCATAATAAAACTTATAGTGAGTCCACAAAGGTAACCATCTCTCTGATATGTTTCCTATTCAAAATGGTCTAAAACAAGGAGATGCTTTATCACCACTGCTTTTCAACTTTGCTTTAGAATATGTCTTCAGCAACGTCCAAGAAAACCAAATGGACCTGAAATTGAATGAACCGTGTCAGTTTTGTCTATGCAGTTGATGTATATCTACTGACAGACAACATAGATACCATAAAGAAAAACAAAGAAGCTCTAAATGATGCTGGTAAGGAGGTTGGTCCAGAACTACGAGTATGTGCAGAGAAATCTAAGAATATGTTAATGACTCAACACTATAATGCGGGGCAAAATTATAACATAAAGACAGCTAACAGATCATTCAAAAATGTGTAGAACTTCAAATATTTGGGAACAACAATAATAAATCAAAATTTCATTAATAAGGAAATTATGAGCAGGTGAAACTTGGGTGATGCTTGTTACCACTCAGTTCAGAAACTTATATCTTCTCACCTGCTGTGTAAAAACATAAAAATTAAGATACCCAAAACTACAATTTAACCTGCAGTTTTGTATGGGTGTAGAACTTGGTCTCTGATGTTAAGGGACAAACACAAAGAACAGGGTGATGAGAATATTTTGACAAAAGAGGGATGAAATAATAGGAGGCTGGAGAAAATTGCATAATGAGAAGCTTCAGAACTCGTACCCTTCACCAAATATAATCAGAATGATCAAGTCAAGGATGAGATGTACAGGGAATGTAGCACAAATGGGGCAAAAAGGAATGCATACAGGTTTCTGGTGGGAAAGCCATAAGGAAAGAGGCCACCAAGAAAACCTAGACATAGGTTCTATTTAACAACACTGTCAGTATTGAGAGTATATAGTCAGAGACTAGTATGATTCAGGAATGGGAAGGGGTTTTGAAAAGAGCAGTTGAGGCCTAACTGAGGTATTATCCCAGCATTTTCCTGGATAGACTGGCAGAAATCACAAAAACCTCAATCAGGATAGCCAGTGTTTCAGTTGACATTAAAACTGAGCACTTCCCAAATACAAATCTTGAGCATTACTGCTAGACCAGCCTGTTTGGTTAACTGATGGGTGTGAGAAAAAATGTACTAACCATAATCCAGGAAACCAAATAATTATCTAATTATGTAACACATCTGGCGAATAGGGATGGTGTTCCAGCACGGTTGTTTGTTTACTAGCTAAAAACTCCCTCACAGACAGTGCCATGTGAGCTCCTTTGGGACCATTTTTGCACTCACCTTCCTCATGTAAAGATCTTCATTTAAGATTTTCCTAACCATTTCTCGGTCAATATTCACTTGCTCTGCTATGCTCCTGACAGTCAGCCATTTCATGCACAATTTGATGACATTTTTTGCAATTTTTTTTTTTTTCAGTTCTGCTGATTGCTGGCCACCCTGATCTCTGTTCATTAGTGACACTTTCTCCTCCCTCAGAAAAAGATGTCAGCCACTTGTAAACTGCTGTTTTCTTCATAGCATTATCCCTATAACTTGCACTAACATTGCTCTGATTTCACTTCCACTCTTACCAAGTTTAAGAAGAAATTTAATATTAGTTCTGACATTCTCATGACAGCACACCAAAACACATTCAGACATTAACAGATGCCACTCAAAAAGAGACTACCATAGATCAACAACAACACAGTTGTTAAATGCTAATATGCCAAGTCATCAAACCATACTGAGGTTTCTGTCCACTGCTGCCATGGCAAGCACATGGTGGCAAGTTCGTGAACTTTATTGTCACACCTCATGTTATTTATTATGTGTAATGTGAAATCAACTGATAAATAAAAGTTGTCCCTGTGCTTAACTAATTAAGCTCTATGCCATGAAGACATATGGGGGATGGATGTATAGATCCACATTTTCTTGGCCTCGGCACTATTTGGAGGTGAGTGGTCATGTTCACACCCCAACCACTTTACCCCAGGAAAGAGCCCCTGGTACCCATTGTATAGGAGGTTGGGTGGACCCCAGAGCCAGTCTGGATGATTGGAGAAGTGAAAATTCTTGACCCTACTGGTACTCAAACTCTGAACCCTCGGTCATCCAGCCCATAGCCAGTTGATATACTGACTATGCTATCCCAGCTCAACTAATAAATTGCAGGCAATATTTGACAAGCACTATTAATAATGTACAAGGTGGTTCAAATATGACCGGGACTGATTTTTTTTAAACCAAAATTGCCAAACACTTACTTGCACATGTCAGTCTTCAACGTACTCCCCTCCGGAGTCAACACATTTTTTCCAACGTTCTGGAAGCATCCTGATGCCCTTTTCAAAAAAGTGTTGTGGTTGGCGGCGTATCCACTCCCGAACATTCTGGATGACGGCGTTGTTGTCCACAAACCGCATGCCTTGCAAGTCTGATTTGAGCCTTCCGAACAGGTAGAAATCACTTGGCGCCAAATCGGGACTGTATGGCGGATGTGTCAGAAGGTTCCATTTCAATTTCCGGAGGGTTTCCATTGTTGTTTTGGCCATATGGGGGTGTGCGTTGTCTTGAAGGAAGGCTACCTGCTTTCCACCTCTCTTCCGCTTGGATCGGATCTTTTCCTTCACGTCTGTTGCCAGGAAGTCTGAGTTATAAGCTGCATTGACTGTTCTGGCATCTGTCAGAAAGTCTACATGGATAACCCCCTGCCAGTCCCAGAAGAACGTTGCCATCACTTTTCCTGCCGAACAGCTCCTCCGCGCTCTCTTGGGTTTGGGAGAACTGGTATACCACCATTCGCATGATGACTGCTGGGACTCAGGAATGAAGTAGTGCACCCACGTTTCATCGGTGGTCACTACAGACTTCAAAAATGCATCACTTTCGTCTTCAAACTGCTGTAGGAGACAACTGGCAACTTGCATGCGCACCATTTTGTTCATGTCCGTCAAAGTGCGTGGTACCCACTGTGCATTCACCTTGCGATAGTGCAGGTGGTATTTCATGATGTCTTCTACACTACCAGCACTGGTGGACAGCACTGCTACAAGTTCCTTGATAGTGATGCGCCTATTCTCACGAATAAGTGCGTCTGCACGATCAATGTTTGGCTTAGTGACGGATGTTCGCAGCGACAATCATGCGGTTCATTCTCCATGCGCTCTCTGCCCGCTCTGAAGCACTTACACCACTCAAACACACGGGTCCGTGAAAGACACTCTTCCCCATACTGTTGTTGGAGCCTGTGGTGAATTTCAGTGGACGGGATGTTTTCTCCAACGAAGAATTTGATAACAATGCGTTGTTCCATGCTCTGCGGTACCTTCTGTTCACTCATCACTCTAGCAACTTCCAGACAGGACTGAACAGGTTCTAACCCTAACAGGAGGGAGGGTGGGGGTTGTGGCTTCACTCTCTCAAGGTCGCACAGCTGCTGCACAGTGCGGCTTGTTTACAAAAAAATCAGTCCCGGTCATATTTGAACCACCTAGTGTTCTTGACAAACTTCACAGCTTTTTTTTAAGTGGAAGGAAGCACAAACCTATATTCTGGGGAAAGGAAGGGCATATTCACAGGCAATATGGGCTGCATGCCATGAGATGGACAGCCCTGATGATGCCAAATGAAACTGCATTAAATCTATGTACATGTAATAGCTTGAATGTGTTACATAATTATATAATCAGTCTCTGCAATTTCTGGAACAGGATAATTCAATTTATTCTCATACTTACCAGCTGGAATAAGGAGCAGCAATAATAAAAATAGATCTAGTTTTCCAAAACAAGGTTTACAGTGACATACTGTCGACTAGTTACAGTACCAATATCATAGGCTGTATATTTCAGATAAAATACTTTTTACTCAAGACTACTATAGCTCCCTACCTGTAATACGAGAACAACACTCTAGGCATGAAAACTACACCAGTGCAATGATTCTTCATAAAAGGTACTAATTACAAAGTATGAAACCCCTTGCAATCATTAGTAAGAAGTGTGGCATGATTTTAATGTAAGATTTTCTGGGTGACAGGGTTAGAAATGTACATACTATCAGGTAACTATCATATCTTACAATATTCTACAGTAATTCACTTAGGATAAATTTCGCAATTTTTAAATGCCTATCTCTGTGAAAAAATCTGAAATTTTATTTGCGGTGCTTTAGTTTTGCATGACATGCTGACAGGAAATGGCATAAGCAACATTAATAAATTTTCTTCCATAACACAAACTATGTATCTAGCCATTATATCTGCCCAATGTCTCATTAATGAGATACACATGCACATGAAAGGATCAGAACTCTGTGCCCTGTAAACACTTACATATTTCTGGAAAGAGAACAAAAATAAAATTTTTCTTCACAAATACATGTACATAATGTTTTATTATACAACTATCATTTCTCCCTTACATCAATAATAATGGGGGCACACGATATTGTAGTTGGTTGAGGGGCTATGCTACAAGCCGGAAGGTTGTGGGTTCAAGTCCCGAGGAGGTCATTGGATTTTTTTCAGTTGACCTAATCCTTCCAGCTGCACTAGGCCCTGGGGTTTACTCAGCCTCTAACAGAAATGTGTACCAGGAATTAATTAAATAATTTTCCTGAGGAGCAAAGCGCGGCTGGCGCGTAAGGCTGACAACCTTACCGCCATCTTGGAGCCAATTTTCTAGATAGTGTGGAACCCTCAACGTCTCACAACCCTATGGGCCTTCATGGACTGGTACAGGGATAACTTTACTTTTTTTTACTTCTTTTACATTAATTATAATATAATTAAACTTAATCTTAACTCAGTTATGTGAATTCACCTTTTTAATGAAAATATTAGCCAGTGTTTTACTGCTACCATGACGCTGTATGATTGCGTCATCAAGCATTGCTCGTAACTGATCTTCAGAATCCTTTGATTTCGAATGCATTAACCTTATACAGCGAGTAAACGTTGGGTCCAAGTCAAAAGAAGCCATTGCGATAGTCCTGAAATGAAGTACAACTTGAAAAATTACAATAAATTAATACTCTCTGTGACACTTTAGTACATCTTTAAGTTCAGTACACAGACACATTATTCTTATTCAAAACAGGCTGTCATCAGCATACATATTCAAGCAGATATTAATACAAATTGAAAGGCAAAGAAATAATTCATATGACGCTATGTGCTCTGGTAGGCTGCTACCAGTGTTTCAGAGAAACATGCTGTCTCCATCTTTAAAGTAACATGACCCAAGCTAAGAAACGAGCAGGCAATGAGAAACAGAGACGGGACCCCCAGAAGGGCCAATGGGAACTGTAGGCCATCAAAAGGTCAATTACAAGATGGTCTTTATAAAAGCAACATGCAGAGGAAAGCCAAGTCAAGAAGATTTGGCTGGTTAGTTTAGATTAGTTAATGTTAGAAATATTACAGCAATCTCTGTGGGCATGATTTATGCCATACACATTTCAGACATGCAGAGGTAGAACTTAATGGATCTGATTTTACAAAAATAAATAAAATAGAAATTCACAAAGAAAATGAGGAAAGAGGACTGGCATTGGGAGACCATGATAGTGCACAGCAATACCATTTATTATCATGCTGATAATAGCACCTATAATTAAACAATGTCTGGACAAACACTTTCACATGCTGTTTTGTTGCCCTCAAATAACTGATAATGGAAACAGTGTAAGCAAATAACCTCAGTAATGAGTACAATATCCATAAATAGTTTCCTGAAATATTACAACTCTTTTACAGTTTATTTTTCATTTGTCTAATTTGTGATTACACTGCATTCATAATTAATCATATTAGATTAGATGAAATGAGAGCTGAGCTTTTGATATATCATACTGAATTACTGAGCATCGTGCATTCAGGTGGTAGACACATGCAACACATATATCCTAGTATGCATGTTGTAGGGCAAGTTAGAGTAAAATATTTATAAAATACCTATAAATACAATACAGTTACAGGACATTTTCCTAGTACAGAATACACTACTGCAGGCTAAATCATATAGATAATTACATTTCTAAAAGATGTTTAGTAATGTTACAGTATATTTAGAGGTACCTAAAATATCATCACCATCATTGGTGAAACAGCCTTTTTTCTTTTTGCCACAGCCTTCCTTAGAAGTTACATTTCTTTGGATCTTGTAACTTTTTTTTACAAAGCAAGGTCATCAGTCTTGCATCCAACTCCCAACCTGGAGGACCAGGTCTCTGTAGTTATGTCCCCCTGAAATAGGGTCACGCAGTCACATCCCCAGGCACTGGGTTCCCTTTTCATTGTCTTGTACGATTCTCTGGGCTACGGTGGAGGAATACTAACCCACCTCCACATGGGACAGCTAAAATACCAGTACACTCAAAATATATTTATCATCAATATATTCAAAATAATTCAAAGTTCTATGGCCATTCTTTAGGTGGAGAAAATGCAGCCATGCAGTCGTCTGATACACCAGTGTTCCAGAGTTATGTCATTTCAAAATTTTAATTGTGATCTTTCTTTGTATGTTCCTGTAGTGGAACCTTCATAATGCCACAAGACGAAGCTCATACTGCGTTTTGTTACAGTTCACATCACTTCTCACAGCACACGCATGTGTCTCTGTGGGTGTGTATGTGTAAAATCACATTATGTATTTCCCATGTATATGTGTGTGTATTTTTTGTGGTGTGGCGCCTAAAAGCTGGAATATATGACGTTCATTGCCACGCAACAGCTACAAATAAGAAGGCATATTTCAGTGGCAACAAATACTTAGGCAGACTGTTACCTAGGAAATTGTCTAAACAACAGAGACGGAATTGCTGAGTTCCCACAGAAACGGATATACCAGCCAAAGCTGCGTCGAAGACAGAGAGAACCCTTGCATAAGGTGGTCTCTCGGCAGCATGAGAAAATCTACTTGAGAGGGTAGATTGCAACAGTCAGAAGAGTGATCAGAGACAATGGACTAGTCAGGTCGCATTGCCTGGGAGAAGTTATGTCAGAGTGATTGTAGTGTTCAGAAATGTAATCGTGGACGAACTGTCCAATAAAGCAGCTTCATCTAAAGCCGCAACCCAGTAATACTTGTCACAGAACCCTGGATACATGACAATTTGGTGTCAAAAAGTGGTTACGGGCTTAAACATGCCACAGTTTGTTGTAAGAAGTGATTGAATTAGATTGAAGACATGGAACAAATATTGGAGCTCCTGAAGTCCATGCAAGACAAACTGATAACCCAGAGATTTTCGCAAAATAAGTTCTCAAACATCTACGCTACTGCATACCCCTCCCAGTGACTGCCATACATTTTTGTTCCACTTGTTATTCATGCTATTACCTAATTACCTACAACCCCTACGACGGCGTACAACGGCAACGACGGCAACTTACCGAACTTTCTAATCGTTACTAATTGAACATTTAGAAGAACATATGTTGGTACACACGTTAGAACCAAATTAATGCCTGTTCCACCATCTTCAAGGTTACTAGTACTGAAACAAAAGAAATGGAAAATATATATCTGACCTCTTGCGGTTGAATGGCGAAACGAAGGCAGCCATGTCGAAGCAATTGGTGGTAATGCGTGCGGCTAAGGAATGTATGTGAATTTGAACGTAGCAGTGTGATAGCTAGCGAAGTTACGTTGTCTGTGTTATAAACGTGATGCTTAATAAGGATATCCGTCTATATTAGAGTATTAATATTGTTGAAAGCATGTTCCAGTTTGTGCACAAGCTGTGTAAAGTGAGCATTTATTGTAAGAAATATTTCTAATGCAGTTGTTACCCCAAATACGGTGTAATTGTCACAAGTTGATAATGTGACATCATCGTGATAGGAATAGCGTACTTATTCATTCGGTATTGTATGTTGTAAATACAAACACATGTTCGTACGTAATATTTTCTTGGTGGGTTACGTGTAAGCGTCATACATACGACCATTGCTGTCTGTATGTCGTGTAAGATAAAGTGGTTTGTTGTAGCAAGATGAAAAAGTTTAATCTGAAGAAGGTTGTGAAGTGAAGTTAGAGGATAGAGTCTGTGACTCGCTGGATATCAAGATATACATAATGGCAGCAAATTTTGATCCGTATGACAAATCAAGGTATGATATATTTCATAGTTATTATATCTAAAATGTTTGTGTTTGTTTGAGGATAAAGAATGAAGATTGTTTTCTCCTGGGATGTAACGCCATATAGTCTGATATATAGTTTTGGAGAATGAATGAATGTATAAGGGGTGGTTCTTCTCGTCCCTTGCACCGCGACCTTCCGTGATTTATTGTGCTTCCCCTTTTGATTATCCCCTCAGCAATCCTGAGCTTCGAATGAAGCGCAGGATTTTGTACGTTGGGACGTCAAAATAGTCACTTGGTTCCACAAAGTATTGACCCAGGTGACGTAATCTTAAATAAGCTAAGGCCTCACATTCACACAGGATATGTGTGGCTGTTTCATTTTCTTCTTGACACCTCTCACAAGTGGGACTGTTACTTAGTCCCAGTTTGAAGAGGTGTCCAACAGCTCCTTCACTCTTAGTAGAGGGCCCTCGTATGAGTCCCTTTGCTTGCCTGAGTCCAGTCAAGGATCCCCAGTATTTGTTGTGCTTCATATTTGTCCAGTCACTGATTGCCTTTCTGGCAACTCCTACAGAGATGCCACAGGCTGGTTCAGGTCCTATGAATGGATGTTCAGCTCCAATCTTAGCCAATTGATCTGCTGTTTCGTTTCCAGCAATACCCTCATGTCCCGGCACCTATATCAGTTGTACCCTGTTATGTTTGGCCAGTTCCAAGAGGGTTTGGTGGCAATCCCAGACCAATTTTGAGTTGATCTGGTGTTTTTCAAGCTCTTTAAATGCAGCCTGGCTGTCAAATAGAATGTAGATGTTCTTATTTCTATAGTTCCTATCTAAATTCTCCATAATACTTGCCTTAATGGCATATACTTCTGCCTGGAATACTGTCGTGTACTGCCCAAGGCTGAAACTAAGTTTCTGCCTCGTGCCATAGCAGTACACACCAGCTCCTGTGCTCTTATTTATCTTGGAACCATCTGTATACCAGATCAGTCCCCCTTTTCTGTCGGGCAAAAACCCATCTTCCAATTCACTCCTGTCAGGAAATATGACTGAAGGGTTTTTCATATACATGTCTCGGTATCATTTTGTAAGACCCTGTTTGTAATATGGGTTCTTTTTTCATGTTCTGAGTTATGTATGCATGTCCGAAACTATCAGATCTAGGTTTCCGTTGAGCGCTGCACTGGAGACGGTAGATTCTTGCCCTGGCCTCTGTCTCCAACTGTATATGCAGGGGGGGGAGTCCAAGGAGTATCTCCAGTGCAGCTGTTGGAGATGTTTGAATTGCTCCTGTGATACCCACCCAAGAAAGCCAACCTTTGCAGTTTGCTAATTTCTGCCTTGCTTGTCTTGAGTTTAACTCTGGGCCACCATACTGTGGTGCCGTATGTAATTATGGGTTTTACAACCGCAGTCCAATGCACAACATGCAGCTGCGGTCCCCAAGTTTTACCAAACATGCTCCTGCATGTCCAAAGAGGGTCAGTTCCTTAAGTCTCTTTATATATCTCTTCCTGGTAAGCAGTATAATTACTGTCTTATTATGACTGATGGAAAGCCGTGTTCTTTCACACCATCGTTGGACCGTGTACAGAACTGTTTGAAGACACTGTCGAAAGGAATTTCCTGTTTATGAGGATTGCTATATCATCAGCCTATCCTACTGTATACTACTCATCATTAAGTCGCCATAGGATATCATCGATGACCAGGCTCCATAGTAGAGGCAAGAGCACACCCCCCCACCCCCATTGCATACAACCCCTAGACGTGGATGCTCCCGGGTTAATCTTGATAATGTAGCAGCTATGGTTCTGCTTTCCAGCATAGCACTGATCCACCTGCATATTGCAGGCTCTATGTCATGCTTCCCAGTGGCCTGTTTGATTATATGAAATGAGGTTCTATCGAAAGATCCCTCTATATCAAGGAATGCTCCTATGGCAATATCCTTATGTTCAGTCGCACTTTCTATGCATGTTACCACATTGTGTAGTGCAGTTTTGGTAGATTTACCTGTTTGGTAGGCATGCGGGTTTCGGTGTAGAGGGCATGTCCTGAACACCTTGTCCTTGATATTCCTATCCACTATTTTCTCCATTGTTTTCAAGAGGAAAGACAACAGGCTGATAGGATGATAAGCCTTAGCCTTGGTGTACTCAAATTTCCCTGGGCTTTGGGATAGATGTCACCTTAACTTTCCTCCAGGCCATGGGGATAAAGTCATGTGCCATGCAGGCTCTATATATGCGGCATAGGTGTGGAACTAAGAGTTCTGCCCCTTGCTGCAAAAGTGCCGGTACAATTCCATCTGTTCCTGCTGACTTAAATGCTCTAAAGGTATTCAGTGCCCATCTGATTTTTGATTGGTTAATTATGGCTTTGGCCAGGTTCCAGTCTGCCTTGTTTGTCCTGCTTTGGCAAGTGCTCAAGTTCTGCTGACCCTGTCCATAGTCCAAATTATCATTCAATTTTGAATCAGGAAAGTGAACCCTGAATAGTTCGTTCAGTGTCTCCCTTCCTGTTTGAGTATACTGGCCGTTAGGCAGCTTGATCGTGCTGACCTTGTTGGTCGCCTGTTTTGCCATGATCCTCATGAGTGTGCCATCACTTGGTACATCATTGATTTCCCGGCAGTGCCTCCTCCACGAGGATCACTTGGCTTTCCTTATTTCTTTTTTGTAACAGGTAAGGGCTTCCTTGTAGGTGTCCCACTGCCCTGTTCTTTTAGCTGTATTAAACAGCCATCTCATTTTGGTTCTAAGCCCACTCAGCTGTTTACGCCACCAAGGTGCTCTCCTTGGTTCACAAGTGGTCCTAGCAGGACAATTCCGATTAAAGGGCAAGATAATAGCACTTCACAACTTGTCAACAGACCGATCAACATCCTTTATTGTACATATATTTTGTGAGATGGTCTCCAGATTTACCTTTAGGTTGTGTTTGTAAGACTCCCACTTGGTTCTCTTAGGATTCCTATAAGTGGCTTGATCTAGTACTGTAATGTTGTTTACTTGAAAGCATATATATCTGAGATCAGTTAGGGAGAGCTCATCAGATACATGCCAATTACTTACCAGGTTTCCTATTTTATTGGTCCCTAGTGTCAAGTCGATAACCTCCTGCCTATTGCAGACCACAAAGGTAGGCTCGTTACCTTGGTTTTGAATATCAAGGTTCAAATTCACCAAATATTCCATGAGGCATTCTCCTCTTGGGTTGATATCAGTGCTCACCCTCAATGTGTGGTGCGCGTTGGCGTCACACCTAATGATGAGCTGCTTTTTTCTGAGATGGGCAATATTCAATGATGTCCCTCACTTCTTTGGAAGGTGGTGGTTCATCCAAGTCATATGGAAGGTAGGCTGAAGTGACGATGAGCTCCTCACAGCCTCCGCCCAATGTGTATGTCATCCTCACTGTTATTGTGTCTCTGGAGCAGAACTCCAGCAAGGGTAAAGCATTAACATGATATTAACATACATGCATTATCTCACATTTTCTCCAGGTACCACAGAGTAGACTGTTTCCCATGAATTCGTTAAGCCTCTTATTTGGCCCCTATATATCCAAGCTTCCTGAATAAGTGCTATGTCTACATTTCCCTCAGCAAGTTGTCAACATACGATTGCTGTAGCAACCTTTCTGTGGTTTAGGTTAATTAGAATGAATCGTATGTTGTGTGATTATGTCATGTGTGTTATGTCCACCCCTTGTACAAGGAGAGGATAATGGTTCTGTTAGGCTGGCATGCCAATGGAACTTACAGACTCCCAGCATTGGTTACTGGAAAAATGAAAACCTTCATTGCCTGAAAATGCCAAAAAGTTGGCCACAAAAGATGTAGCCAATGGAAAGCATGTGCCATCTGTACTGACTTTAAGGGCGTTACATGCCGAAATGAGTTCCCAAAATGCAAAGACTTTAGTTTCGGTTGACCTCTGTGCTGCTCATCCCCAAGGCTCAAGCAACCTAAGGCCCCCCATACACACATAGTTTGGCCTCCCGTTCGGCCTGCACAGTTCAAGGCTGAAAGAAAAACTGATGTGTGTGGTGCGGCCGGCCGGCCAATTGTTTGGACTGTAGGAAACCCGTCAGTCCATCAGTTCTACCTGCAGGTCGATCGGCAGGCCAAACTGTGTGTGTATGGGGGGCCTAAGGAATGTGAAAGTTGTATCCCCCTCCTTCCCCCATTATTCTCCAACCACTGGACCAGGGAATAATCAGGTGATTCAAACATTATTACCACAAGCAACTTGTAAGGAAGGTATTTGTATGGCTGATCACAAGTTGCTTCATAATACAACACTCATGAAGGTAAGTGTTTTGGATGCACAGCATTTCATTGCAGAATCATGGTGCTCTGTTGCACTATGGCAGTAGTTAGCTGTTGCCAGAAATGTGGATTCTGTTTAATTCAGACCACTGATGGTGAAAAGGCAACAGAACTCGGCAAAACCAGACATGACGGGTCAACTAAAACAGGTGTATCATTTTAAGAATATGTATCCTAACATAATAATGTTGTAACAGTGTGAGGTGCTGACCACAGAACAAATTGTGGATGTCTAAGTTTACATCTTATGTGTCTGAGGAGGAGGATGGGCCTCCAGCAACATTGTTGTGAGCACTGTTGGGCAGTGACTCTGTCAGAACGTTTTATGAAGTTTGATGTCAATGATAACGTGATGGCTGCCCTCATTAGTTTTGAGAATGAGGTGTGCGGGATTGAGTAGGAAGCGATGAAGCAGTAACATTCTTTAATGGACATGTGGAAGAAGTGAACTAGATTACAGTACAGTGTTAGTCTGTTTAATTTAAGTAGCTATGTAAATTTACATTTCCTTTTTTGTTGATTTTACATTCATTCTGAGTGGCGCTTAAGAAACATAAAATTCAGGTGTCACTGTATTTCTTATAGTAGGGTGATATATTAGTATGTAGTTAGTTAAGAGTAGATTATATTTGGGGAATAAATATTATCATTCACTTTGGCATCCTTTGTGTTCCCATCTGCTATTAAGAAACACATAGATTAAACTATACAAAACTGTAATTTGTCCTTATGTTTTGTATTCACTTTGGCACCCCCATTAGAAGATGAGCAAAGACTGAGGGTCTTCGTAAGCAGTGTGTTGAGGAGAACATGTGGGCTGAAGAGAGGAAGTAACAGGAGGGTGGAGATAATTGCATAATTAGGACTTTTACAATTTCTGCTTCTCACCATATTATTAAGGTGATTAGCTCAGGGAAGCTGAGAGGGTTGGAACATGTATCACTTATAGGAGAGAAGAGAAATGTGCATACATTTTTGATCAGAAAACCTAAAGGAAAGAGACAAATTTGTAAAGACCTAGTCACATATAGGAGAGTAATATTAAAATGGGCTATAAAGAAATAAGATCGTATGGTTTAGACTGAGTTCATTTGGTTCCGAATAGAGATCATTGGCAGGATTTTGTGAACGTGAAAGTCGGCCTTGTAATAATGTAAATATTGTAAATTATGTAAATATAAGAGTGTAAATAGATAGAGTAGATAGGATAGGATGTATGCAGGGAATTGTGATTCACACTCCATAATCACCTTTCCTCGACCCATCCAGCTGATCCTACCCCAAAATGAGAGTTGCAACAGCAGCCGAATGCTTAAGGGAAGGTACTAGGAATGGACAGGGGTAGGCACCTGCCACACAGGCAGTAGTTAGTAGCCTTGATACCAACGCCCCCTGAAGATGTATTAATGATGTAACACGTGGCTACCTGTAAACTATATGAGGAGTTGTCAAGAAGGAGCTATGACTATATGTCAGGGGGTAGTTCCCACAATAGAGAAGACAAATGGTGGCAGCTTTAAGTGAGAGAAGGGAGCCCCGAAACCGGAGAATCCTAGCTGAGGGTAAGCTAGGACTATTGTGTTAACTCCTTACAGCGTAAGCTGAGGTGGTCAGGAGGGGTACTTGCACGCCCTCCTGCACCACGGCGTTACAAGTGGCGACAGCGGTGAGACAACCAATCCACCCCCGTCGCAGGGACGTTACCCGTGGCGGCGGCGGCGAGGGATCCCTCCACGCCCCCTGCCGCCACGGTGTTACACACGCACAATGTTTGCTACTGGAATTCACAGAATCCACATTTAACCCACAAAGTCCCGCTCCATCTAGTGAAAGTCTGTTATGCTGTAAGTGGAAGAAGAATGGTTTTGCCTTTGTTTGTTTTTAACGAAACAGTTAATTACGAAAGATATCTGTGTATAGACGGACAGCATTTTCAACACCTCCTGTGATCTATGAATTGTAACTACTTCATTCTGAGCATTATCAGCCGTTAAGCATGCAGATTCATCGGCAAAATCCGTATGCACCTTGGGACAAGTGGCTACCTATTCACCTTGAAATGCAGAGCCGAGGAACCAGTCAACAAAGTAGAAGTCCTCCCTGTATATATATTCAGATTTTTGGAGTTTCACTTATTTTGTTTTCGATTCAAGCATTCTAGATAATATTTACCCAAAACCATAGCATTTTTAATGCCATGGTAAAATTTTTACTATCTTATAGTCTAAGGTAATTTTTTCATCTAGCTAATATTAATTATATTATTTATGTAATTTGTGTAATATGTGGAATATTGATTTTTATGCATAAAGTGTTCCAGAATTTATTTTAAAATCATCGTTACTGAGGGAAGTTTGTTTTTATTCATGATTTTCATAAACCCTCTCCTGGGTCAGCATCTCTGTAGAGGCCAAAGTCATGCTATAATTAGTGTCAGTGGGAACTTCCAGAAATAACTGAAGTAGGGGGCAAGGCATGTGGCTTTGGGTAAAACCAGGACTATGGAATGTTTGAGACCTGGCATATGTATAGACAGTAGCAGCTGTAGAAGGTGTTTGATCCTCATTAATATCATTCTGCCATTTTCATCGCAGTCAGAAGTTGTCACTGTTCACATAAAAGCTGCATAAATAAGCATTTATGTATGCTGTACTTTATTTATTACTGATATAAGGCAATTTGAGTGGGTTTATGATGTTAATTATGAAAATATTACGAAATGGTTTTAAATGTTCTCTCTGTTTAAAGGTTTGTTCTTTGCTTGAAAAGGGACAGTCATGTGTCATATGCATGAAATTGTTTCCTCTGTGAGCAGTAAACACAATAACTTTTTTATTAAGACTGTCACAACACAACTATATCACACAATTAAGCCTCCAACTTACACAGGTTTAAGTTTCATAAATCCGTCGATACATAGGTACACAATTTATTATTATTTAATTGTATTTAATCAGTTTAGATATGTCAGCTTGTACATTCATTAGTACTAGATATAAAGGGTTTATGTGTTGTGGAATGTAGATCCATTTGCTAGGCAACGACCGCGAAAGATGCAGCTTACAATAATCGTTACTGGATAATGGCTTTGCAAACAAACATGTTTGCATGGCAACATTTGGAATTCACAACAAAGGAACGATGTTTTCTGTGCGGTCCTTGCTGAGACGTTATAAGCAGTACAGTTAATGAGAGTTAATCCTGAGGTAGTGTCTTAACCCGTGTGGAGGCGGGTTCAAATACCTCCACCGTGACCCTGCGAGTCGTAGGAGGCGACGAAAAGGGAAGTCTCAAATCTGAGACAAAATATGGTTACCAGTACCAAGGGACTCAGATTCGAGAAAGACTGCGCTGGCAAGGGCCAGCAGCATATGCAAAAGACAGACCCGTTCTCTCATTAGAGAGGGTGCCCCACAAAAAACAAGACTGTTACTGTTAAACAGTAATAAATATCTGATCATGAACCCCAGAAGGAGCTTGACACCAAGAGTTACTGACTGACCGTCAGTCACAAAGTGGCTTTGACTTTGAGTTAATCCTGTGTGGAGGCAGGGTCTATTACCTCCACTGTAGCTCTGCGAATCTGAGACAGTAAAATACAATCACGAGTCCCATGGGACTCGGACCCAAAAATGACTGCGCCTACTGGGGGCCAGTAGCAGTTGTAAATGACACCTGTCCTCTCGTCAGAGAGAGAGAGAGCCCCATACCAACAAACCCTCAACTGTCAGACAAATCAAAAAACTCCATGATTTTAGTCCACAAGTGAACTATACCGACCAAGCAAACGCCGCTTGTCGGTGAAGTTTAGGCCAACTTTAGCGGATAGAAGGTGTCGTGTGATCAGCACAACAAATCCCCACTTCCATTAATTTCGATTTTCTAGACTGGAGCCGCTATTTCCTTGAAATAACTTCTCAATTATCACAAGGCTGAGTGGACCCCGTTCCAGACCCAATGCTTCTCAGAAAAAATTGCTAGCGCCAGGAATCGAACCCGGACCTCTGGATCTGTAGCCAGGAACGCTGACCACTAGACCACAGAGGTGGTTCAGTAATATAAATCTGGTCGTAGGCCCCAGATGGGTGCTTTGTTCCAAGATATACTGGCCGACTGGCCGTCAGTCGTATCATAAGGCTCATACTACTTAATAGTTCATACCTAGTTAATTGATAGCCGAGAGTAGCTGGTAGCTGAGGCTGGAGATAGTTCAGGAACTCAGAGGAAGGGGAACGTCCCCCGGTGGAAGTCACTACTGAGCAATGGCTACTAACGATGTGACTCTTGACACTAGTGTGTGTGTGTGTGTGTGTGTGTGTGTGTGTGTCACGCGCGCATCTAATAGTGAATTGTAAAGTGTAGTCGTCCTCTGTCAGTACAGGCTTTACAGAGTACATCATGCCTAACTTACGTACCTTATGCTACGACAGCAGCTTAGTTATTTGAATGGCCCAAGTGTCACCACCGCCAAGTTTAAATCTCTTGTATTTTCTGTTCATTCTCATGGTTGTGTGTGAATTCTGCTCGTCGCCTGCACAATTTTGTTATATAATCATATACATACGGAAGGTTGAAAGCTGTGTGCAAGTTGCGGACCGCTGTGCACCTTGCTCAAAACCTTGTTTTGCATGTGCCCAAATTTTAAGAGGTGCGTGTCTGCTCCTAGTTCCCAGACGGGGCTGATATGAGCAGTGCCTTATAGAGGGTTAGTTTAATGTCTGTACTTAAACACTCATTTCTGAATAAGAAGTATGTTGTAATAAATGTTCTGAAGGCCTTGGCTTCAATCATTTCTATGTGAAGTCTCCACATAATCCCCTTATCAAAGATCACGCCCATATTTTTTACATAATTGACATAGGGGATATTCTGTCCATTCTATGTAAGATGAGCCTCAGGGGGCCTAAGTCTATGAGAAAAGTAGATTGTCTTGAGTTTTATGTTCATTTATTTTTATATTCCGGTGCTCACACCATGTCTCAATAGCACTGAGACCTCGCTGCAGCTGTCTGAGAATATAACCCTCTTTGGGGGTCTGTCGCATATATACAGGTGTCATCAGTAGAGACCCAAAGGACACCAAGTGTTTGAGGCGTATCATTTATATATCATCATCACTCATGGAGCTGAGCCCTTCTTGAGAAGCTGCCAATTGTGCAGTTACTCAAGAGCTTCCCAGCATTTTATGGAACCCAAAGGTTCATTACCATGTTTACAAGCGTCCTCCACTGCTCCATATTCTGAGCCAGGTCGATTATATATATAATGTACAATGTGGGGGACAGGACAGAACCGTGTGGCACCCCTGCTTTTATATCCCTTGGCGTAGACATTTCACCTTTGACTGAAACTGAGTTTTCTCTGAGAAAGGAAAGAGCTAATAGGCTTGATTAAACTAATCGAAAATTGTAATGTAGATAATTTATGTAGCAAGCCAATGTACTATGTTGTATCAAAGGCTTTTTAATATCCAAGAATACAGCAGCCGTAGGCCTGTTATTGTTGAAATTTAGGGTTACATGGTCTGTAAGCCTCATATTGAAATGTCGTGCTATGATGGGCATGGAAACCAAACTGGCTTGCATTAATCAGGCCCTTTCCTTCAGTGTGCCTTTGGACTATTTGCAGGATAACGTTTTCAAATAGCTTGCCTGTTAAAGACAAGAGGCTAATTGGGTGTAAATTTTGAGAAAATTTTGGGTCCTTACTGGGTTTCGATAACTTTATAACTTGTGCTTCCTTGCAAGGCTTCGGAAAATGGGACAGCCAAAGGTAGTGATTAAGTAAATGTGTCAGGTGTACCAGTGGTCTTCTCGGAAGATGCCTGAGGCATTCATTTGGAATGCCATCAAGTCCACAAGTCTTTAACAATGAATTAATGAATTCGTTAATTTATGTACGTCACAAAGTCTTACTTCCCCTAATGCCGTTCCGCCTACAGATGTGAGCAAAGCATGGACTGCAGTCTCCACTTGTCGCACATGGTTTTCATGACACAAGTCATGAGTTGTGAATTGGTTTTCTAAATAGTCCACAATCACATTGGCTTTCTTGTCCGGGTGATATGTTATTCCTAAAGGTCCATGAACAGCAGTTGGTGCCTACACTGTTCCAAAATGGATGTTAGAATTCAGATCTCCTGCCAGTATCGAATTATGTCTAAAGCTTAAGAGCTCAGTGATGTCTGTATCATTCCAAGTGTGGTCTGCGGTCTTATAGACTGCTGCAGGTAGCCCTTCACTATTACCAGCCCCCTGCGGCTTCTATTGAAAGAAGCAGAGGAACATCTACCTGGTTATGGGGAATGCTTTTTCTTACTGCAGCGGCATTGAGGCGGAAGCCTTTTCTACCTGGGAAGTGGTCAGTACCACAGAAGTGGTAATTTGGAATAAAGACTCTCTCATGGGGTTTGAGATGTGTCTCTGAGAGCAGAGCCACATCTGTATATGTCTTGCAGCTGTTTACTGAGCTCAGAGTGCTGCCTCCAAATGTTAGTTGCATTAAATATTATGACTTCGAGCAGCCTATGAACTCTAGCAGCCATTTGGTTGCCTTAAGTTAAGTACCATTTTTGTACTGACTATTATTTTGTCTTTTTTTTTTTTGCATAATATCACTGAGCTGTATCATTATCTGTTGCACTAAAGTGGCTACTTGTAATGTGTCATTAGTCGAACTAAGAGCCTGTACTGACAGACCTGTTTTCTGAATTTCCTGAAGTGGCAGATACTGCTGCATGGGGTGCCACAGGCTTTTCATTTCTGTCTGCAGTGCCTGTGGCTGCTGGTGTTGAGTGACTTGACACAGTGCAGCTGCGTATAATTGCTATGGTGAGTTGATCTTAGAGAAGAACATGATCCCATAGGATCCCTTGGGAGCTCACTTTGCTCTTCTCCTTTGCAGTTCTCCTTTCGCATGGCTACAGCCTCGGTATGACGCTGGATGAGGTTTCCCTCCTACCAGGGTGCAACTGCAGCAACTCAGCGTAGATTCTGTAATCAACTTTTCGGGGCATTCGCTATGCAGGTGGCCACCACCATGGGGGTTGCTTGCAGACTTGGCCAAAGTTTTGGCAGTTCTGGCACTTTGTAAGGCCAGTCTGAGCTCTGTATGATTGTACCTTGATAATTATATGGTTAAGGCTATTCAGCTTCAATGTCTCTTGCGATTTTACGCGGGAGGGTTTCCACGTAGATTTTTCCAGTTGGTGCTCTTCGATTGGTCGCCAGTTGCCTCCCGTTGATGACGTTGAAGCCTAAGTCCTCATGGCTTTTGAAAGTATCTTCTGCTGGGATATCTGGGGGAAGGTGTCAGATTATTATCTTGAGATTTTCAGAATTTGGAGAGAATGTGAAATACTGGAGATTATTTTTTTCTCCAGATATGATTTCATGGCTGAATGGTCCGTCATTTTTTATGATATGAGTTCCACTTTGTGTATTTCGGAATTCATAGTCTCCTTTGATGTGTTCTTTTATGTCACTTTAAAGTTGAATTAGGTTTGTGGCAGAAGTCATCACTATTGGTAGCGGCCTGCGTGATTTTCTGGGAGCCTCCTGCTCCATGTCCATGTCATTAGTTCTGAGTGATGCAAAGAAGCTTTGAGTTGGCACTGCTTTTGGAGTCTGCTTGACAGCTGTGGATGTTGGAATTGATTTGGTGGGCTTCTTGGCCGTATCTGAGGTCTCACTAGAATATGCCTCTTGTGTCTCTTTACTTCTGGGAAGTCGTCATCCTGGGATGTTGATTACAGTGAGTTTTTGTTCATTGCTTCATTCTGTCCAGCCTGTGCATTCACCTTTGGGACATCCTGAAATTCTTTCAATGTTACCATGTACATGCCATAGAGTGCACTGAAAAGCGGCTTCCCATCTAAAAATTTGCAAAATTTTGCTCTGATCTCCTCTGCACTGTTTACAGCAGTTGTCCACTGAGAGCTTTCCCCCACTCTAGCCGGTGTGCATTGGCAAGGGTTTCAATGCCACTGATCACTTCATGTATCTGTTGTACTACAGAAGCCGCTTCTGAGCGCTTGTTTATTATGGCATGGCATTCATTTCAGGTTTGATAGCTCCTGTCTCCAGTATATCCAGAATCCAGGTTGTGGGGTGTCCGCCATCTTTGTGTGCACCCAGATTCACCATTTGTTTGTTGTTTCTCATAGCCGCAACCAGGTGGCATACTTCACCGATACCACTTCTGCTGAATGGGAGTTGACCATGAGCACTCCATGTAACATGATGTTTGTATAAACCACTCTGTCGAACACACGTTTCTTTCAGTTCACTAATTCCAGTCAAGACCTGGTGTAGCTGACTTACCTGGAAGACAATATAGTTTTCTGCAGTTTCAATACAAAATCTACTTTCTAGTACACACAGCAGATAGCTGTAATCTTCTGACTAACTGAACTGACCTAGTGTTTTATTCTCTCCCCTGACCTCCAGAGAAAACATCTTTCAGTTGCCTTTCTTTATGACTCAGCGATGGTTACCAAGAATTGTATCTCCGGGAAACGTCTTTGCCGAGTCGTTGCTTAGCAGCTGATGGTTCATAGACTCTGGTTGACGACTAGCGTGTTGGAGGTACGTTGTCACTAGGCGGCGCGCGAACCGATGCGCGTTGTAAATGCCATGATCTGCACTGGTTGGCTAGCGCATGATTCAGTGTGGGTGGCTCCCACACATAATTATGAACGATTGGGGATTTCTCACCTAACCGAGAAGAAAGAATGTGCTCCATGGTGTTAGTTTAATTTAGTCTTCAATTTTACTTATTACTCCCTTGCACTTTCACCTAAAGTTACTTGGTACTTGTTTCCATCCATTTTATTACTTTTAATTAGAGCATAAATGTTATATGATCGCTTTTAAAGATGTATGAAGAGAATAAGTTTTAACAGTGTATCCTTATTTGATAGAAATCTGGATCTACATTCAATTAATTTCTTTATAAGTTTTCATAATTTAAGGAATGTAATTCTCGGTGGACTTACTCATAATTAAGTATATCTATGCCTAATTACTCATAATTTCATATGGGATTTGTTTTTGACAGTCCTGCATTGGGGTAGCTTTCCTTTCTTTCAATCCATGACCACCACTAAATGTAAGTAACAAACCTAATATTCTCTTTGGTTGATGCTCTGTAAATGATCTACCATTATGTTTTTGACCTAATATCCCTCAGAAGGTTCACAAAGAATGGTAACATGAAACATAAGCTAATGGGTTCAGGTGCAAATTACAGTGAAAGTATAAAGATTACAATTATCATTAATGTGGAATATTAATGTTTTTATTTTTCAGTTGGTATTTTGGCCCTATGTCTCGGCAGGATGCAACAGATCTGCTTATGGGGGAGAAAGAAGGAGGAGTATTTCTTGTGAGGGATAGCACTACAATACATGGGGATTTTGTTCTCTGTGTCAGGTGAGTAAGTCACCTTGTGCAATAACCAGATACTTCACAATTCCATCTGAGGTGGTGTAAGAAGATGAGCAGTCACTAGAGTACGGTTCTAAAATTTTATGCAAAGAGTGTATTATCAACATCATGACCATGTTGTTGTCGTTGTCGACGATGATGACAGCGATGGCAGCAGCGGTGGCGGTGGTGCAAGCTTGAATGGTTCCTCAGTGTTTCTTATGCATTTCAGCAGCTCTTTCAACGTTTTTTTATCAGAACATTAGGTCTTAGGAACATCAGTTTGAATTTTATGATGGTTGCTATGCCAATTTCAGTATTATTTGTCTGAGACATGGCTCAACAATGTGTTATTTTCATAGGTTGCATCCTGTTGTGTGTCACAGACAATATATAATATGTAAGAACTATGGTACCGTCAACACAACAAGTATTTCAGTTATTACACTAGATCTTTATTACTGCAACATGTTTCGGTCATACATGACCATCATCAGGCAGGAATACATATAGTTATTGAAATACCGATATGGATCCTTATCAGTGCAACATGTATTGAATATTAACATAAAAAACTTTGCCTCAGATTGGAGTATAGTTAAAATATCAAATACTTACTTACTTACTCATGGAGCTGAGCTCTTCTGGAGGAGCTGCCAATTCTGCAGCTATTCAAGAATATCCCAGCATTTTATGGAACTCGAAGGTTCATTACTGTGTTTACAGGAGCCCTCCACTGGTCCCTATCCTGAGCCAGATCAATCCAAACCATACCATCCCATCCTGTGTCTCTTTAAGTTCCATTTTGATGTTGTCCATCCACCTACGGCTTGGTCTTCCCAGTGGTCTCTTTCCTTCTGGCTTCCCCACCAATATCCTATACGCATTCCTTGTCTCCCCCATTCGTGCTACATGCCCCGCCCACCTCATCGTCCTTGACTTGATCATTCTAATTATACTTGGAGAAAAGTACAAGTTACATACATTGTGCAATTTTCTCCAACCTCCTGTCAGTTCATCTCTCTTTGGTCCAAATATTCTCCTCAAACACCCTCAGTCTTTCTTCCTCCCTTAATGTCAGAGACCAAGTTTCACACCCATACAGAACCACTGGCAAAATTATAGTTCTGTATATTCTAATTTTTGTGTTTTTGGATAGCAGACGAGAATACAAAAGGTTCTGGACTGAATGGTAGCAAGCATTACCTGAGTTCAATCTCCTCTTAATTTCCTCCTGAATCAGGTTTCGATCTGTTATCGTTGTTCCCAAATATCTGAACTGTGCCACATTTTCAAAACATCTGTTACCTATCTTTATGTCATGATTTTGCCCTGCATTTTGGTGATGAGACAGCAACATATACTTAGTTTTCTCTGTGTTTACTTCTAAACCAACCACTTTACTTGCACCAATTAAAGTTTGTGTGTTTTTCTTTATGGTACGTACCCAGTAGATTCACATCATCGGCATAGGCCAACAGCTGATGTGTCCCAGACCACTGCAAAGTGTAGAACACACCATACACACCAAACATGTATATGCCCAGACAAGAAACATACGCCACATTGCATGTTTCATATATATATGACATATAGCGTGGGAATACCATATCAAATACCCACATACCACCAAACTTGCACATCGTAAGCCACTGATATGTGTTACTATACAGTCAAGTTATAGCACTTTAAAACACTAACATGACTGACACTCATTCATTTGTGGCATTGGGCCTCACATACCAGGCTTATTATGTAGAATTTCAGCAACAAGACCTACACAACACATGCGCCCAATTTGTACACTGTAGCAGGATATACCCTTAATATAAAGTATTTTAGTTGGCATACAGGCCCCTAACCCACCTACATATATATTTTAATACCTTTTAATATTAATTTATATGCTGATAATATACCTTTAATATTTTTAAATAATATTCCAACATTTTATATATAGTATACCTTTATTTATTTCTATCTTTTTATATTTTTAATAATGTATTTGCTATTTTAACTATACTCAATAACTATACGTATTCCTGCCTGGTGATGGTCATGCATGGCCGAAGCACGTTTGCAGTAAAAAAGATCTAGTGTAATAACTGAATATTTGTTGTGTTGATGGTAGCATAGTTCTTACATATTATATATTGTCAACAAGATGTGTTTATGTCCTGATTGCTTTACCACTTTCCATTCTGACAGGCTGTACAGTAATAGAGACTTGATGGTGTTGGTGCTTTAATCACCATTTCCACCAGTTTATACCCCTGCAGCTGTAGCTTTGATTTAGAATCCTGCCCTGAATGTGTATATGTTGAAATTCACAATTTCTATGGCCCAAATTGATGGCCCTGCTGTTTCCTCAGACACCAAACTGGAAGTTAACACAAATTATTGTAATTTCCTTGAAAATATTCTGACAGTAACAATGTTCATGTTATTTTATTACGGAACTTCATTGCTCCTGATTCTGACTGGGAGTGCAGTTTGCCTTGCCAAACTGCCACCATTATTCTAATATAAAAGGGGATGCTTCTTGACTTTAGGCAGTACATAGATGCTGCCCTCGTCTTTGCAAGTAAAACTGTCGTGCAGTCTGTTCCCATGGACTCTTGATTGGTTAAGCCTGATACAAAATCACCTTTCAGGATTGATCTTTATTTGAATGATTTAAATTGTGAGTGTAGTTACAGAAAGGTCGGTGCTGGCACCTATACTTTGCTTTGTAACATACTTCCTGTGTGTGGTTGATCTAGTGTGTATGAAACTGCTGTTAATGTAGCTGTCACCAACCTCAGTGCTACTTTTCAAGATGCTATGAGCAAGAAATTCCCTGTGGCTACAACTGAAAGTCCAAATTCACTTTCTGCTTCTGTAATACCATACAATAATACATCATGAAGAGAAATTGCACATTTTTCATAGCTTCAAAAAGAGATGATCTGATTATTTCGGTAACAGATTCACCTTCTGTTGCAAAGCTTTTTAAAAGTGAAACACATCTGACAGACTTTGATGGTTGAAGTGAGTTGATAAGATGTTAAAGTGAGAATCCCAATATTCTTGTAAAAATGTATATGCTTCGAGAAAGCATGGCTCTACTTCTTTCAGCTAGAGTGGTGCACACTTAGATGAACCTACTGTAGTCACTGACACTCTCACTAAGCATTTTCAATTTGTTTTATTCTGTTTATTTTAACTTTGGTTATGCTTTTGACATTCCACATAAACTGCTTCCTCATAGACTTAATAATTATGGATTTTCTCGCAGTTAGTCTAACTGGTTTCACATTTACCTAACATACAGTCTTACATGCATAGTTCTGGTGCACCCTCATTGCCTTTTGTTGTGTTGTCATATGCACCTCAAGAGTAAGTCATGGGGCCATTAATTTTTAATATTTGTATTAAATATTTATATGGTATAATTAATCATTCAGGATGTGTTCCTCTTACTGATGACCAGAGCACCAGATTTTGATGACCTGAAAATATTGAAAAAATCCAGAAAAATGACCTAAAGGAGAAAAGAAAGAACACTTCGCTTCCATGTTATTCACATTTCAGGAAACATATGAAGAAAAATTCCCTAAAATGGCCAAAAATGAGAAGAAATGCCCTTAAAAGTCCAAAAATTTACCAAAAAATTACCCCCAAAATGAAAAAATGACCTTTAACCTAAAAATGACAAAAAATGACAAAATATTACCTATAAAATTTACATTTCTGTAACCAGCAGCTCATATCAGAGATTTATGTATTTAAGAGCATCGCATAGGATACAAGGAAAAAAAGATGACATGTCATCAAAATCCGGGCCCTGCTGATGACCGTGAAGTTTATGGAGGTATTAAATTGCATAATGACTGTTTACTTTTACAGTCAGATATTTGTTGTGTTCATGATTGGTGATTTCCTGATTTTATGAAGCTGAAAAATTAGAGTAATTTCTTTCACTGGGAAAATGAGCTAAATTATGAGTATACTGTTGGAAATGTTCATGTAATGTGAAGTGGTTACGTGAAGGATTTGGGTGTATCTGTTGACTGTAAACTTTATTTTCCTCATGAGGGTGATTCTCATTTTCCACCATACAGTAGTGTAGTTGGTTGAGGCACTATGCAACAAGCTGGAAGGTCATGGGTTTGATTTCTGGTGAGGTCATTGGATGTTTTTCAATTGACCTAATCCTTTCAGTTGCACTATGGCCCTGGGGTCATCTCAGTCTCCAATAATAATGAGTACTAGGAATCTTCTTGGGGTAAAAGAGCAGCTAGCACCTAAGGCTGACAACCTCATCACCATCTGTGAGTTGATTGTAAAATGTGGCAGCCTTGACGTCTCACAACCCCATGGGCTTTTACAGCCCATTACAGAGTTAGCATTACATTTTTTTATCTTACCATAGACATATTACTCGTGCTGTATTTGCTGTGGCCAGGGCAGGACCTGAGTTTGCGTATGTTGCTCGGAAGTCTGTTACAATTAATGGCTCAGAGAAACTTGAGCACATACAAAGAAATTTTCCAGTAGTTTTTTTTTTTCATGCAGACTCTAAATACCTGGCATCACCACTCAGATGCTCTATTTTTAGTAAACATTTATAATGACACTAAATGCGCTGCAGTACTAGAAAACGTCAGTATTCATATTCCTGCTTGGAACATACATGATGTTACTATATTCACTTACACCCCCAGTCACTGGCCTATAACTAGACGCGCTTCTGCTACTTATACAATGTGTAAATCATTCACTTAAGTCAATGCATGTAAGTCCTTCTTGAGAAGCCACTTGTTGCTTAGCGATTCAAGAATTTTCGTACATTTAATGGAACCAGGAGTTTCATTACCTTGTTCACAAGAGTCATTCACTGGTTCCTATCCTGAGCCAGATTTGTCTACTCCATACTACCCCATACTATTTCTCAGACATCTGTCTTAATATTATTCTCAAATTTATATCTGGGTCTTCCTAAGGGCCTCTTTCTTCTGGGTTCCCAAATATAACCCTATATGCATTTCTCTTCTTCATGCATGCTACTTGTCCCACCCATCTCATTCTCCTTGACTTGATTATTCTAATTATATTTTGTGAAAAGTACAAGTTATGAAGCTTCTCGCTATGCAGTTATTTGAGACGTCCTATTATTTCCTCCCTCTTAGGTCCAGATATTTGCCTCAGCACCCTGCTCTCAGACACCTTCAGTTTCTGTTCTTCCCTTAATGTTTGAGATCAAGTTTCACACCCAGACAGCGCTACAGGCAAAATTATAGTTTTCTGTAAATCAGTAGATAAAGGATGTTGAATAATTGAATTACTGCTGTTACTACAGCTTATGTGGACTTCATTCATCATTTGTTTCAAATTAAAAAGTTACTTTTGTGTCTTCTTCCTTAGATAAATGAAAAACGGGAATGTTGAAGATTTCTGTCTAATGACCCTACAAGTCAGTTTACATTTCTTTGTGTTTCGCCTGATGATGGATACTGAACAGCCTCCAAAACATAGTACTTTTTGGGATTTTATGTTTTAAATCATGTAAAACTAAAGCTATCCCTGTAAGAGGCTGTGGAGACCCATAGGGTTGTGAGACATCGAGGCTTACACATTTTTCTAGACAGTCAGCTCACAGATGGCAGTGAGGTTGTCAGCCTTATGCGCCAGCTGCCCTTTACCCCTAGGAAGATTCCTGGTCCTCATTTCTGTTAGAGGCTGAGTCGACCCCAGGGCCATAGTGCCGTTGGAAGGATTAGGTAAATTGAAAAATCCAGTGACTTAATCAGGAATCGAACCTGTGACCTTCTGACTGGTAGCATTGTGCCTCAACCAACTATGCTATGTGCCCCCTGCTTTAAATAAGGCAATAAATAAAGTAAATATGGAGTGCCTTGGAGTTCTCCATCTTATACAGTTGAAGTTTTCAGCGCGAAGCGCTGTTTCAGATTTGTTGGTCATTGAAGGTGAAATGTGTTGTCACTTGCCCTTATGTTCATAGCGGCGCCTCACTGTTTCATCTCCTTGATATTACTGCAAGAATTGCATGTTCGTATTATCTGCAGGCTGCTTGCGCACAGTTTGTGATGACTGTGGTTCTCCTGCATGAAGGAATATACAGAGTCAAAAGCTTTGGATACAGCAGTGATAATAATCCAACTGTTTTCTTCCATCTACGGCTCAGTCAACATTATCCACCATTTTTGATGATGCAGTCTGGCATGAATGGTCATCAGCATTACTTGCTCTGCCACTTCTGAACTTTTCCACCCATTCCTACTTTCCTCAGAGTAGGATACTCTTATGCTTATTGTACCAGTGTTCTTCTGTGAATGTAAGAGGGCTTCAACCACCCCCTGCCCCCACCACCACAAAACTAATCACAGAATGTTAACTCAGAGACAAAGACACACTTAACACAGCAGCCATCCACGTGATGTTCAAACTTGTTTTACTATAGATTATACGCATACTTCATAACCTTGTAGCATATTCTTACATATTCTCCAAATTTGAAACATTAATATTTACACACAATAATACTCGTACATAGAAAAGTCCCGTCAACAGCACGCCTATTTTATTCTTTCCTTTTTCAGTTTCCCTGTCACAAAGGGAAAGAATAAACTAGTTGCATTGTTGACAAAACTTTTCAATATGTTATTGTATGTAAAAGTTATAGTAATGCAATGGGATGCTTAAATACAATATTACACATTAATGTCCATCACTTTTTTAATAACCCTGATAATATGAATGCCATTGTACGTATTTCAGTTTTCTGATCCTCATGTCCTTCAGAAGATTTGAACCGCAGCTTTGGGAATTTTACTGGTGTTCTTAGTTTTTACTATTCCTTGGGAATAATTTCCTGTATTGTAAGCCCTGTGGTCACAGGAGGTGTAGTAGCTGCTGGCTACAGACTCAATGCTCCATCCTCAGAATACAAGGTCCGACAATTTAATTCCCAGAATGGCTGCAATGTGTCGCTGAGGTGTTGAGTCAAGCAACCTCATGTACCCAAACACATTTGGAGATGTTCCAACTTGCGTTTACATGAGCGACAGAACAAATGAGTCATTTGTTCCCAAGCAACAGAAGTAGCAGTGCGTATCCATGGTATACTGTTGGCGGAAAATTGAGTGACACGAAATTTGAGCAGCAGATAAATGTAAAGTTTTTTGTAAGAATTTGTGAAAGTGCTAGTGAAATGTTAGCCCTATTAACAGTGGCTTATGGTGAATACACTATGAAGAAATTGAATGTTTCTGAATGGCATAGGCGATTGAAGGAAGGACAAGATATGCAAGATGACCTAAGACGTGGGCAGCCAAAAATGCAAAGGACAGATTCCAGTGAGGGCACAGTACAAACAAACGGTGCTGACATGGGAATATATTCGGGGGAAAAGACAACTCTGGCCTAACAGTTGGATTCTCCACCATGAAAACGATTTTCAGAACTGTTTCTGGCAGTGCAACCATCGTCTCACAAAGTGCATAGCTTCAAAAGGAGAGTATTTTGAAGGTGCTAGCAGCCACTAGTGCACAGGTAAGCAAATTGTGCATTCACAGGGCCATTCTGGGAATTAAATTGTCGCACCTTGTACACTCGAGACCTGTCCAGAAAAGGGTAGGATACCTTGTGCACACAAAAGTCAAGAATTCGCGGAAATTTGTATCTTTGCCTCCTGTGTGTGATGCTTGAATACAGATGTAACCGTAACATTTTTATATCAGCTGAATAATTTTGTTTTGTGGTACTTCAAAGTGTTTTTGCCCTTAATCTACAGAGTGCACAGTTGTAATTGTAACTGAATTCTTTCACAGGGAGGATAGCAAAGTGAGCCATTACATAATTAACAAAATCCAGCAGGGGGAACAGACAAGATACCGAATTGGTGACCAGATGTTTCCAGATCTTCCTCAGTGTCTAGCATTTTATAAGTTGCATTATCTAGATACCACACCCCTGATCAGGCCAGCACCACGAAGGGTGGAGAAAGTTATGGCCAAATATGACTTTGAAGGAAGTGTAAGTTTAATTTGAGAACTATAATTACTTATTTTCATCACAGTTTGAGTAGTTACTATTATAAAGATAGTACGGAATTCAGTATGTTCTATCTTTGTTTTGCAAGTGAACAAGCAAATTGTATCTACATGTTACAATATCAAGTATTCTTTTCTAAGTAAACGTTGTTAGATGTGTGCTGTTTTTATATGCAGTCCTTCACCTTCACTGGCCATGTGTTGCTTTTTGGGCTGCCAGCCCTGTAGTACTGAGGGATTTGAAACCCACTGTTTGTGAAGGACAAACTGTTACTCCAAGTAAGAGATAGTTTGAATTGAGGTCTTCTGGACTGTGATGCGTTTATCCATTGTTTGGTTACCAGTGTTTTGGAGGAACCTACTGCCTCGTATTCAGGGCAGAAGATAACTCCTGCAGAAAAGCAAAATCACTAAAACTTCTAGTGTACATGATGTTTTTAAGAACTATATTAAGTGGCTTGTGAGTAGTTTTACACTGTATTTACAGGATCAAGATGACCTGCCTTTTAAGAAGGGTGAAGTGCTGACTGTGTTGTCCAAAGATGAAGAACAGTGGTGGACAGCAAGAAATAGCCTTGGTCAGACCGGTTCTATTCCTGTGCCATATATACAGAAGGTAGTAGAATTATAACTTACTTTTATTCACATTTTATGCTTTAATTTTCTTAATTAGTAGATTGTTTCTGAATTGATTGACATGCTTTGTTGTCGTGGTTGTAGTAGTGCTGATCATGATAGCAACAGCACCTGCTGCAGTAGTTGCTGAACAAGGAATAATTTTTGAGAGCACAGTCGATTTAAATTATTATTATTATTATTATTATTATTATTATTATTATTTGAACAAACTCCGTGGCCTGTAGTCTGCAAGCTGACTATACTGACCAAGTGACTGCCGCATGTCGGCGAAGTTAGTGCCAAATTTTGTGTCATGTGGTCAATGCAACAGATCCCCATGGTCGTTAATCTCGGTTTTCTAGACCGGAGCCGCTATTTCCTTGAAATAACTCCTTAGTTACCTTTACGAGGCTGAGTGCACCCCATTCTAGACCCAGTACTTCTCAGAAAATCTGTTTGCGCCGGGAATCAAACATGGTACCTCTGGATCTATAGCCAGGAACTCTGACCACTAGACCACAGAAGCGGTCATTATTACTGTTATTATTATTATTGCTGTTATTATCATCATCATCAATTCTGTGAGTGACTGGTACATTGCTTTCCATGAGACTTAATATTGCAAAAACACTTGTTGTGTCATACAAAAGGAAAACTAATTTTTTAAATTACAAGTATCAGCTTTGTCATGCTATCATTACACGCACCAGCAGTATTAAGGATGTAGGTGTTTTCTTGGATTCAAAATTATATTTCCAGACACATGTTGATTACGTATTTTCTGAATGCATAAAGTTTTTAGGCCTTATTCGCTCCATAACCTACAGATTTTCCTCCCTGGAGTGTCTGTATGTACTATACTTTACTCAGGTCCAATTTGGAATATGCCTCAGTAGTTTGTGAAACTCCATCACTTGAACTGATGCCAATAAGCTTGAGCACATCCAGCAGAAGTTTGTGTCCCTCTGTTTTTATCGTTTCTTTCCTCGTATTCCATATAATTATACAGATGCCATAGAGAAATTAAGTCTACAATCTTCATATAAACAGAGACATCACCTTGATGCACTTGTTTATGTTTTCCTGGGAGTAAAGTGGCAGGATAGTGAAGGTGACCACTCACCTCCATCTAATTCAGGGCTTAAGAACTTAGCCCCCTGTGATTTTGCTTTGTTCTCCAAATTGAAAATGAAAGTGAAGGGACACAATGTTTTGAAACAGTACTATAGAATGGTTTGACTACACCATCCACTGTGACTCAACGAACAATGAAAGAGAAGCAGCACACCAACAAACACACACTCTTAACCAGCTACATAAGGAAGAGACGTCCAAAGGCTCCAGTCTACCCAATCTCCCATTGATAGAAGGGGCATGAAGACACAAACCTTAGCGATTTAAGATTTTTATTAATACTTTAACTTACCACATTTTAGCTTAATTAAAATCTTTATGTATAAAACTTTGGACAACGTTGAACTTGATACACTATGATTTATGTAATAGAAGTTTCCTCGACTGTTATTATTTGCCTTCTGGAGATGGTCATTAATTGACCGAAACATGTAAAAGCATATATATATATATATACAGGGTGTCCCAGGAGGAATGTGCCAGACTTTGGGAGGGTGTTCCTTATGTTAAAGTATGCCGATATAACCCAAAACACCTATGTCCAAAGTTTAACGATTACAGAGATAATGGCCCCAGAAAAGTGTGGTCTTCACGCGGGTCCACGCACTGTACCTGTCAGCTGGCAAGTCATATCTATGTTTGTCCTTGAGTCTGGTGATTCACACTAGCCTTAAGCTTATGTGCTCCCCTCATGATACGTTGCGCCCGCGTTTTGAATGGGTGGTAGGTTAATTGTGCAGAGTTGCTGAAATGCCCTTTGTGTTTTCACACATGGAGTATTGTGATATGAATTTTGCGGTGGCAGTGCACATGCTGCTGTTGTAGAATACCAAAGGCGTTTTCCCCATCGAAGGATTACATGTCGAAGTGTATTTACGTGAATTCACCAGACATTGCGTGATACTGGTTCTCTTCCGAGTGTTTCTGTGTACTCTGAAAGGGAGGATGTACGAATGATAAACACACGAGAACACGTTCTTGAGATGGTTCAGAGAAGTCCGCGTCTGTCCGCTTGTAGAATTGCCACTCACATCGGTGTATCACGTATGCAGGTGTGGCAAACTGTACGTGATGAAGCGTTGTATCTTTACCATGATCAAAGGGTACAACATCTGAAACCAAGCGACCATGCTCAGCGTTTGGATTTGTGCCACTGGATAAAAGCTCATCCCGAACTGTTAAGCGTCACTTTATTCAGTGATGAGGTGTCTTTTACCTGGGACGGTGTAAATAATTTACGAAATTTGCATACGTGGTCCCATAATAATCCACATGAGATAATGGTAAAGAAATTTCAAAAGAGATTTTCTGTGATCGTATGTTTAGTACGGTTATGTAGTCATCTTATACCAGAATGTGCAGTCAGCCATGTTACGTCAGCGCTTGCCATTCATGTGTCATGCATAGTCCTTGGAACCCTAAGGACAACTATGACATGGCGTGCGAGTATTTTTATAGTTCAATTTAATGGCTTCATGTCACCTACAAGTTAGTTTGATGTTACATACATTATTAACATTATGGAAACCGTGTATTCCTGCCACTTTTAATGTGTATTTGGTAATCAGCAAGTGTGTAACACCAGTCACAGTTTCACATTTCCCTGGCCATTATCTCCGTAACCGTTCAACTTTGGACATAGGTGTTTTGGGTTATATTGGCATACTTTAACATAAGGAACACCCTCCTGAAGTCTGGCACATTCCTCCTGGGACACCCTGTATATATATATATATATTGTCACGCAACGAATAATCTCACACCGTCAAGGATGTAGCGATTATTTATTGTGCTTCGCTTCTATAGTCACACACTTTACAATTATTATCACTTGCAGTATCACAGCTGCTGCATCTACTTCAATATTTCTACTTACTTTTGCAGCTGCGACACCTCCGCTGTCCTTGGCCATTGCTGGATCTCAAGTGTCTCGTTCATACGTGTCTGTCTGGCTTTGCTTCCAACTCTCTTATATAGGTGTTATGCAGACCGAATACCAGACACCATTCCACCTGGTTCCATTCCCGCTGTTCCAACAATCTATTGTTACAACAAAACTTCTGTTGTCCATCTCTGGGGAAACGCTGCTTAATTGTTTCGGCCTTCTCTACGCACGGCTCACTCTTATTGCGTTGCCATGGAAGTACCTACTCCAAACACGTTACATTGCTCCCTTCTAAGGTTGTTCATCCCTGAACAGTCTAACGGTGCTTCCTTTCTTTCGGGTGTCCCTTGGTGTTTTTGCTGGGAATGTGTGCATTTGGTCTTGCCATTCTTGACACGTCCTTCTGCCGTGTTCATTCTACCGCATCCGCCCCTTCCTTCAGCGGTGCTCATCCCGAGCACTCCCGTAGTCCAGAATTTGTTGGTCCCATTGTCTCACGTTCATTCCTCACTTCCATTCTCTCCTCATCCATTCTTGGTGGGGAGGCCGGTGTTTCTATGTTACTGGTCCCTCCTCAGTGCGCTATATCATCTTTTCCATTTCTGAGTGGGTCGACCCCTCCACAGTGTCCAATCCTTGATCATGTCTTTCATGAGGGGTTCCTTATGTCGACGTAACAGCACCTGAAGTGTGGACGGCACTCGTTGACATTGTTGTACCTCCGGGTCTTCTCACTGATTGTTGGTACGAGACTGTGGTGCAACAGTGCCCACTTCTGACACCAGTTGTCACCAGTTGGGAATATCATGCGACAAATAACTTCACGTAGCCTTCAGATTCAATGATTATTGAACTCATTCATCCACACTTAGAATCAGGAATACAACTACAATCACTTGCTGTATCACAGCTACTGCATCTACTTCAATACGTCTAGTGCCTTCTGCGGCTGCGACACCTCCACTGTCCTTGGTTGTGGCTGGATCTCAAGTGTCTCGTTCATACGTGTCTTATCTGGCTCTGCTTCCAACTCTCTTATATAGGAATTATGCGGACCAGATACCAGACACCATTCCTCACAGTTCCGTTCCCGCTGTTCTGACAGTCCGTTGTTATGCAACGAACCTTCTGTTTACCATCTCTGGGGAAACCCTGCTCCATTGTTTCGGCCTTCTCTACACATGGCTCACTGTTATTGTGTTGCCATGGAAGTACCTACTCCCGACACGTTACAATATACAGGGTGTCCCAGGAGGAATATGCCAGACTTTGGGAGGGTGTTCCTTATGTTAAGGTATGCCAATATAACCCAAAACACCTGTGTCCGAAGTTGAACGGTTACGGAGATAATGGCCAGAGAAGTGTGAAACTTTGACAGGTGTTGCACACTTGTTGATTACCAAATACATATTAAAACCGGCAGGAATATGTGCTTTCTATAATGTTAATAATGTACGTAACATCAAACTAACTTGTGAGTGACATGAAGCCATTAAATTGAACTAAAAAATACTCGCACGCCATGTCATGGTTGTCCTTAGGGTTCCAAGCACTGTACATGACACAAATGGCAAGCGCTGATGTAACATGGCTGACTGCACATTCTGGTGTAAGCCGACTACATAACTGTACTAAAATACAGTACCTGCTTTATAGTAGTTGTCCAGAGTGTCCTCCGCCAGCTGCAACACAGTTTTCAGCATGCATCATGAGGGATTGGATAGCAGAAGCAGTGTTGCCTGGATGGTGACGTATGTGTTCTGCCGCTGCAAAAATATGATCCCGCGGTGCTTCTCATGAGTCGACCTTAGTCTCATAGACTAACGTCTTCATGTGGCCCCAGAGGTAATAATCTAGAGGTGTAAGATCTGGCGACCTCAGTGGCCATGCAACGGGCCCACCAAGACCTAACCAGCGGTTAGGGAAGGATTCATCTATGTCTCACATGCTGAGTGTAATGTGGGTGAGCCCCATCATGTTGGAAGTACATTTGGCTCCTTATTGTTAATGGGATGTCTTCCAACAAACATGGTAACTCATTCCTCAGGAAGGCTTCATACGTGTTTCCAGTTAAATTGTTGTGAAACACAAAAGGTCCAATCAACCTGTTCCCAAGCACACCACACCCTACATTCACAGATAATCTCTTTTGGAATTTCATTACCATTATCTCATGTGGATTATTATGGGACCACATATGCACATTTTGTAAATTATTTACACCGTCCCGGTTAAATGATGCTTAACAGTTCGGGCTGAGCTTTTATCCAGTGGCACAAATCCAAACGCTGAGCATGGTCACCTGGTTCCAGATGTTGTACCCTTTGATCATGGTAAGGATACAACTCTTCATCATGTAAAGTTTGCCACACCTGCATACCTGATACGCCGATGCGAGAGGCCATTCTACGAGTGGACATACACGGACTTCTCTCAACCATCTCAAGAATGTTCTCTCGTGTGTTTCTCATTCGTACATCCTCCATTTCAGAGTGCACAGAAAGACTTGGTAGAGAACCAGTATCACACAGTGTCTGCTGAATTCACGTAAATACACTTCGAGATGGAATCCTTCGATCGGGAAAACGCCTTTGGTATTCTTCGACAGCAGCATATGCACTGCCACCGCAAAATCCACACACAAAATGCATATCACAATATTCCACGTGTGAAAACACAAAAGGCATTTCAGCAACTCAGCACAACTAATTTACCAACCATTCACGACGAGGCCGCAACGTACCCTGAAGGTAGCACATAAGCTTACAGCCAGTATGAATCACCACACTCAAGGACAAACATAGATAAGACTTGTCAGCTGACAGTTACAGTGCATGGACCCGCGAGAAGACCACACTTTTCCCGGGCCATTATCTCCGTAACCGTTAAACTTTGGACATAGGTGTTTTAGGTTTTATCAGCATACTTAACATAAGGAATGCCCTCCCGAAGTCTGGCACATTCCTCCTGGGACATCCTGTATGTACACACACACATTTGAGTCACACCGAATGGTGTAGTGAAATCATTGTATAGTATTGACTAGTGTGATGGCCCGGAATGAATAAATTTAAACTTTTTGAAACAGTGTCTGACATCCAAAAGGAATCGCAAGTGGTACTTGACCGCATTAAAGAAAATGACTTCCACAGTGCTTCTGAAGCATGGGAAAATTGATGAGATTGCTGTATACTTTCCCAAGGAGACTATTTTGAAGGAGATGGCAGCCAAGTTTGAGTAAATTTAGCCAGCATTTCTTTTTTGACCTACTCCATGAACTTTTTGATAGCACCTCGTATGGATGGATGGATGGATGGAAGTACAGACTGAGCAAACTTAGTAGTAGGCACTCTACCAGATTGTGAACAAGCCTAAAAAGAGGCATGTGGATAAAGTTGAAATTCAATAATGCACACATGGATAATCAAGAATATAATTATTATATTATATTATAATTATTATATAATTATATAAATCCAATTGTTGTGCAGTATTCAAACTAGTTTTAGTCAGATGGATGTATTAATTACCTAATAAGACTTTAATTGCTCCTGATTGTTTCCTTTTTTTATAATGTTCTTTGAGTTTATAGATAGTATGCCAGGAAACTATGAAAACTGAGTTGATACTATGAATTGAATTGCTCAGTAAGTAGCTAGAATTGCAACAGTTTGCAAGTATAAACATAATGGATTAATATTAAAAGTAATATATAGGCCTCCACTGTAATCTTCCTCAGTTTGATGATTATAAAGTTTTTTCTACTTAATATGTCAGTTTCACGTATGCTCTGTTTCAGTATGAAGATAATCAACAATGTCTGAGTGATGGTCACAGACCAGGGTCAGGTGGTGGCACAGTCAGTCATCAGCAGGAAGCTGCCATACGTAGGACCAATATTCAGGTATCTCTCAATGTATGGAGTGGTTAGCCATTCTGTTTAATCCTAGTTTTCTAAATAAATATTGGTCATAGATTTGAATCTGTCTGTATATATCTGTTCTAAATAATAATAGAACCAGTGGCCTTAAGTGGTTCACGTTTTCATCTTTTAGAAGAAGCCATTCATTGACCTCTGTATATGAGGGAAAGCCAGTAACTAGATCACAAATGGATATACAATGTAAAACATGTGATATATGAACTGAAAGAAACATGTACGAGGGTCGATCAATAAGTACCTGTGTTAGGAATAAAGACACAAGTTTTTCACTTTTTTTTTTTTTTTTTTCAACGTAATCTCCTTTCAGGTCGATACACTTTTCCCAACGTTTCTGCCATTTTTTTAACCCCTCCAAAAAATACGATTTGTCAAACTCTTCAAAATACGCTTCTGTCTCGGCGATAACCTCCTCGTTTGGTTTG
>NW_019727104.1:86498-88076 GCF_002891405.2 Cryptotermes secundus
ACTCCTGCGAATTTCGCTTAAAGAGGTCCAAACACTGCTTCGACATTGACAGCCGTATCCGCTTGTTGTCCACCGTGAGCAACCGCGGCACCCATCGGGCTGACACCTTTCTCATACTTAAGTTATCATGTAAAATATTGAGTGCCGTTCCGTACGACACACCTATGGCCTCTGCTACTTCGCGCACTTTAGTTCGGCGATCAGCGAGAATCATGTCATGGACCTTTTCAACGATTTCCTCGGTAACGACGTCTGCCGGGCGGCCCGGCCGCTCCTCGTCAAAAACAGATGTACGACCACGTTTAAATTCGTTGAACCAATATCTCACGGTTGTCATAGATGGTGAAGGGTCCCCATAGACGGCATCCAACTTCGCTTTTATTTCTTCGCATGTTTTTCCATCCAAAAATAAAAAGCGAATTACGGATCGATATTGCACTTTCTCCATTGTATCAAGAAAGACAAAACACGTCTGATGCAACTGGCTGCCAAATAAAAACTAACCTATGAATCAGTCTGAAATTTAGTATGGGGTCGTTTGACAGATGGCAGTACACGACGGTAAAGCCAACTTCCCTCAGCAACGCCACCTGTCTTCAAACACGGGTACTTATTGATCGACCCTCGTATTTCTCATCCAACACTAATACATTTGTCCTATTGCTTTACCAATGCATCCAAACCTGCACCTAGAAGTCTTTTGACTGTTGTCTCAGCCTCTTCTGCACCTCCATCTGAACCTCATCGTCATAAGTAAAACTTTTGCCACCAAGGTTGTTTTTAAGTGGACCAAACAGATGGAAGTCACTAGGGGCCAGGTCCGGGCTGTAAAGCGGGAAATTCCCACTGTAGTTCTTGAATTCTCTTCTGGGATGCTCCAGCTGTATGGGGTCTGGCATTGTCATGATGAAGCAGAACTTGGGTGTTTTTACGAATTGCACCCTGAAGCTTCAACTGAACTTCACAGTATGATGCAGAATTCACATTTTCACCGCACTTCTGAAAACAAGCTAACAGTACTACCTAAGAATCCCAGAACACGGTAAGAATAACCTTCCCAGCTGATGGTATACTCATAACCCTAAACCTTTTGGTTGAAGGTGAACTGGGATGTTTCCATTGCATTGAAGCACCCTTTAATTCAGGTTGGTAGTGATAACCCATGGTTCGTTGCCAGTAGCAATCCTGTTCAGCATATCTTCTTCATCTACATAGTGTAACATGTTGCGGAACGGAGACCCTCTCCCTACCCAGCAGCAACGTGGCGCCTCAGGCCACAGGTGCGTGGCGGTAACGAAGCGCTCCCTCCCGCCCCTCCGCGGTGACGTAACGCGCAACGCTAACGTAACCGTAATCAACGTCCTACTGTGACGTGGCACTCATTACGCCACAGGCAAGCACTGCAGCTATATAAGTGGATGCACAGTGCGTATCGATCAGTTCGAGTTCGAGTTCCAGTGTGGCTACCGCCGAAGACATTCCGAGTTATAAAGTAACAGCCAGCCGACTACAGTTGGAGTATAGCAGCCGTCGCGGTAAGAAGATCCGGACGTGTGTGCGATTGTGTAATTGGGAGCG
>NW_019727104.1:90487-111018 GCF_002891405.2 Cryptotermes secundus
CGCGGTGACGTAACGCGCAACGCTAACGTAACCGTAATCAACGTCCTACTGTGACGTGGCACTCATTACGCCACAGGCAAGCACTGCAGCTATATAAGTGGATGCACAGTGCGTATCGATCAGTTCGAGTTCGAGTTCCAGTGTGGCTACCGCCGAAGACATTCCGAGTTATAAAGTAACAGCCAGCCGACTACAGTTGGAGTATAGCAGCCGTCGCGGTAAGAAGATCCGGACGTGTGTGCGATTGTGTAATTGGGAGCGTGTGATACAGTGATACGAAGCTCCCCTACTGTCAACGTGTTACTACTGAAGACAGAGTGAACTGATTTGCGCATAGGGTTATAAATCGTGAAACCCCGCAACAGTGTCGACAGATTAATGCGATTAGGGTTATAAAGTGTGAAACCCCGCAACTGTGTGCTAATTAATTGTAGCCGTTATTTGTAGATTGTTAAATAAACCAATTAACCATCTCTACGGCGTCTTCGGTAACGTAAACACGTTACACTGGTGTCAGAAGTGGGATTCGGTAACGGAAACCCGTTACATTGGATCAGTAACGCAAAACACGTTACACTGGTGTCAGAAGTGGGATCAGTAACGAAACACGTTACACTGGTGTCAGAAGTGGGATCAGTAACGAAACACGTTACAATATCATAAGAGATGTTGCAAGGACATGCCCATTCTGTTCATTTTTTCTCATTCTTTCAATTCTCTGGGCACCCGCCATTCACACACTTTCAAGAGCTGCGAATGATCATGCATTATGTTGTATACAAAACCATGGGAACACCCTAGAGCAGTTGCTTCTTTCGCAATCTCAGCAGGGCCGCCTGTTTGGGCATCATCCGTGACTTTGAACGTTCTTGAGAGAATTTCTTGACCCGGTTGTGAATTGCTTTATGTGGCAAACACTTCATACCATGAACAGGAAATATTTCTTTATGAATATTTTTTTTTACTTTTGCCCACAAAAAATGCACAATATAATGCTGCTCCTTGGTATTACACTCCTCAAGCACAGTCGCCATTTTGGCTTGAATCCAGCATGTGCATCTGCTACCTAGAATGTCATGAAGATGGACCATGCTGCCGCTTGGTGATACACATAGAAAACCTATAGCATTCATTACAGCCGTTTTACTTCCCTTTTTGACATATTTATGGGCCGTCTCTCATACCTTATATGACCACAAAAAGGTGAGTGATTTACAAATTTTCCCACAAGAATTACATTGTGATGATGTTGAAACTGTCAGCATTGTCTGTCCCAAATTATTGTTATCACGACATCGGGATGTACAATAAACATAGGACTGATTCTGAAACAACTCCACATGTATGGAAATGATCACTGTAGGCTTGTGAATTAATTTACTATAGGTCAGAAGGTACTGTGTTGTTGTGATGTACAATACTGTGGTTAGGGTATCTGCGAGTATTATGTTTATGTTATTGGGAATCTTTTGTTTCATATGAAGGTTCTTCTAACTACCTTTTGAATTGATATCATGAGGAAGGTGAAAGCTTTTGAGTCCCACTGTCACTAGTGACAAAATATGAATCTGCCACAAGCCAGACCAGACGTCAGAGTGTGGAATATAAACACCTGACATTCCCTGTTATGGAGAAGTGCAGTGTTTTGAAGAGTTCTCTCTTCTGGGGTTTATTACTGTGTAGCGGGTGAAAGTCAACACATTGTATTGCCTTTATTTTTAAGGTCACAGAAAAAGCCAAGCAAGACACCAGCATGAAGCAAGCAGCTCCGCTTGATTCCTGCTTCATTGTTCTGTCATCTTGCTTCGCTTATTCTTCGATCCTTACGATTAAGATATACTTCCCTCCAAAACATCACTTGACTTCTACTGGACTACATAGTGTCATATCCCAGAAGGTTGAACTCTTCAGACATCACTGTGAGAACCTCAAGTCCCACAAAAGATGTTTTTTTGTTATATAATGGTGCTTGTCCTGATACTGCTCTCCACATTGTTAATGCACTCAGGTGCCTACAGTTTCAAGATACAGCCCTGACCTTGCTCAATCAGATTGTCTTACTGTGAAAAAAATATTGGCAGTGTTGCAGGTTTCTTAGCAATTCTAATATTACATGTGACTTCATGAAAATTTTTTAATATTTTTGAAATGTACAGTGAAGGAGAATGGTTCAGTGGTAATTGAAGGTGAGATTGACAGTGAATCTGAAAGCAAGCCTGAGTGAGCCACAGTATGAAAGTGACAAAGTAGTGCAACAATTTTGGCATGTCTTCATTCCACACAGTACTGCATGACCAAATTTATATTTATGGGAATGAATTGGGTTCAAGTAAACATTGATTATTATACAGATGCTGTACAACAGCATGTGACAACTTTTATAGAACAAATCAGTTTTATACCAGTCAGTTCATTGCAGCGTTCTTCACCTGAAGCTATGAACAGGGGCAGAAGTTGGGTAAACACCAACATGAATGAAATACAGATATTGCTGGTGTGGGGAGCCATGCAGAAGCCTGAGTGTGGAGAGCATTCAAACTCCCTTTTTTTCAAAAAATATTTCAGAAAAGAGGTTCCGTTTGCTTTTTAAATATTTGTATTCTTTTTGGACAGTTCACCTTTCGATCAACATTTGTATTGATGAATCACTGTTTCTGTGGGGATGCCTAGGTTCGAAGCAATATATTCCGTTCAAGCATAGGGGCATAGGCATGAACATATAAAAATCTGTGAAAGTGGCTTAGTGTATGTATGGAATTTTACAGTGCACACTGGCAAGGATACCATCATCCTACTGTCCTGATAATCTTAGATTAATTTTCATGCCTCTTACACCTTCATCCCTTACAAATTGGATCACTGCATGCTGCTCCACATTGCTACATGTGAGAAGCTGAGAGGCCATGTTGATACCTCTGGTGCTGAAACACTGATGGTCACCTGTGGATTCAGTAGTCAGGCCAATCACAAAACAGATAGGGACATTTTTCACATACTTTCTGACTTACTGTTGTAATTGAACACCTCATATTTTTGACCAGAGAAGTTGCCTTGAGCAGTAACGCTTGTATTCAGGAGGTGTCTTGTTCACATCTTGAATGGTTTTCCTACATCTGTCCACGCAAGTGGCAGGACTCTGCCTTGAAATTTGGCTGTGTTACTTTCTTTTGTGTCTTTTTCTGCTTGCTTTTCACTGTCATCCAGTTATTTGTCTCTGTATAGTTTCAGTTGTATTTCAGTTACAAAGATCTTTCAAATATATAAGATACAATTATTTTTATTTTGTCCAAATATTAGATGTATTTTTATATTGATAAATGTGGGAAGAAATAATGGAATTGGTTGATACTTCTCTCTGTGATGATCTGTAATTAAGTGACAGTATTAATTACTGAGAACTTGAACCTAAATTTGACATAATATGCTCTTTTTCCTGTAATTGAATGAGTTATTGTCTTATAATACTGTTATTAAATAACCATGTTTTCTTGTGATATGTTAGAGGAAGCTGCCAGCTTATGCACGAGTGAAACAAGCACGTGTACCGAATGCATATGACAAGACAGCACTGAAGTTGGAAGTAGGTGACATCATCAAGGTGACAAAAATGAATATCAATGGGCAGTGGGAGGGGGAGCTGAATGGTAAGGTGGGTCATTTTCCTTTTACACACGTTGAATTTGTTGACTCGGAAAACAATGATGGGACTGACGAGAGCTAAAGGATACATGCGTTAGAAAAGTCCTGTGTTCAGTTGCGGCTGAAGGTGGAGTTCCAGCGAAATGTTGGTGCATAGCGGCTCACAAACATAAATGCATCGAACCAGGTCATTTGGTCAGATTTGTAAGAATCTGCTGCTGATTTTAAGTTACTTTATTCAGCTTAAATGCATTAATCTTTTGTTATGAACAATCAGAAGTGTATGTTTAATCTGATGTCTGTGGCGTCTGAAGCAGAGAACTGTGAAATGTTCTGTGTAGCAGTGATTGCCCAGCAACAGATATGAAACAGGGCTTATGTAGCATTTTCTCTGAAAAACCTAGGAGGAGAGAAAACATGTGAGGCTGGGATTCTCTCTTACCATCCAGGGCATTTCTCTTGATATTTGAACTCTAGGTGAATGATGAAATTGGTTTAGCTGTGCATAAAAGGAAATGAGTGGACAGAGAATCGGGTAAGAACTATGGATTTCCACTTTTCAGAGTGATTTGTGGCATATTATGGAAGTCATACTTCTAGAATTCTGTGGGAAAGGTGCAATCCCAAATGAATAATAATTGTGTTGAAAGTAATAAACCATAATACATCTTAACCATAGTATATGGGTGAATTCTCTTTTTGTGACTGGGTTCTTGGCATGCTCCCAAAGTTCTTTCACAGAATACTATTTAAGTGACCAAAAGAACGGAATAAAGTGATTTTGTGTGTGTGTATATGTGTATGTGTACACTTGTATATTTATGAATTATTTAGGTATTATATTTTAAAATGCAAACTTGACCGTCTTTACCTGAGTATAGTAATAAACTACATTTATATCACTGCTCAATTTGACCCATATTAATTTTATAATTGTGTTTGTATGAATTAAGGAGTGTGAGAGGCTGTCATTAACAATATTGTATAGGAAAAGGGCCAGTTGATGTTCCATCTATTTTTATTTGTGATTGAATTTCCAATTATGGTGTAATTGGACTGAGGGTTTATAATGTGACTTGGGTGTGAAGTCATAATGTTGTGGTCACAAATACACACCAGGTGTTAACATCCTCCAGAATATAAATGACAGTCAGTAGGAGAATAACATGGCTAACATAGGTTTTGGATTCTTGATCATGATTTGCACGACAGATATACATTTTGAGATATTCATGGTGGTGGGTGTTCATATCGTGTTCTTTTGGATTGTGACACTATGCAGCCTTATAAGTGAAAAAAAAATTTTTTTGAAGGAACATACTCCCTGTCTTCAAGGTCAGAGCAACACATCAAATCTGAAGATGGAGGCAGTGTGTTCCTCCACAGTGTTGGTATGACATATGAGATTCCATGATATTGCAGTCCAAAAGTTATATGTTTTGTATATATGATTCATTACAGATGTCCTCTTTTCATGCCTTAGGCATTAATGTTGTTGCACCTACAGCTGAGTGGTTGAAATTAGTGATAATCATTCCTGTCATCTTTACTTTAACCCTTTCCGGTCATATGTCAATATACTATAATTGACATGGTGACAGTGTTTTCACGGACGAATGTCAATATATGATTGACAGAGTTTCTTTTGGCGTTTCTCAGGTCATATGTTGATCTTATGTTGCTACTGGCTACTGTATTATGTGCCAGCACATTCATAAATGTTTTTTCTGCCATCTGGAAGTCATAATTTGAGCTTCTTAAGGTATAAATGCCATTTATATATTAGAGCATGTAACGTGTTAGTAACATGCTTTTATGTTCAGCGGAACCTCAACCCTCTGGATTGAAAAAAGAAACGGATATATAATCCCTTGTGTGATGTGGATGAAGAATCTGTTAGTGATATGTTAAATGAATTTGATATTGACTCTGATGATGAGGTGGATTTGGAAATTGAAGGAGAAAGTGTGAGTGAGAGTGAAACAAGTATCGTTGCATGTTGATGGGCGGGAAGACGTCACAAATGGGCGTCCAGAGACGGAAGGCATATACGTTTACTAATAATGAAGAGCCACAGTTTATCCTTCTGCCCGATGCAGAGCCCATGGATTATTTTAATTTGTTTTTCAATGATGAACTTTTGCATAACATTGTTATAGAGACAGACAGGTATGCAAGACACAAAATTGCAGAATTGCCCGAGGTCCATGTGGAGTAGGTGGTCTGGTGTGTCTGTCCCTTAAGTGAAGGTGTTTTTTCTTCAAATTATAAATATGGGCCTAGTACCATTACCTGACATAAAAGACTACTGGTCTAGTGACAGGAAAACTCAGATAAATTTTTTTGGTAACTTAATGTCCCGAGATCACACCTTACAGATATTTCAGATGATGCATGTGGGGAAATGATACCACCGAAGAAAGTACATGGGGTGATAGAACATACAGAGAAACAGTTTCAGAAAAGTTTTGTGCCAAGTAAAGACATTGCAATAGATGATTCAACAGTTGGGTTCAAGCACAAAATAATTTTAAAAACTTATGATCTAAAAATATCAACGAAGTGGGGCATCAGATTATTTGTATTAGCTGACAGTGACACTGGTCATATTCAGAGTATAATTCAAAATTACAGAAAACTTGCAGGTGACGTGTGTAACTTGGCATACTTGAAAAACCATTCACTTCAAGTATAGTTCTTTCCTTGATGGACAGACTATGACTCAGTGTGTCTGGTATTGAAGACTACTACCATTTAATTGACAGATATTATAGCAATGTTGAGTTGGCCCAGTAATTGGACAATCGAAAATGTAAGTACACAGTTTCTTTTTCAGTTTATGCCCTTGTTGCGCCAACTTTTTAAGCAAAACAGTTCACTTAGTTGTCAGGTTTTGTTAGCTGAAATGTTCTCTGTCACATGTCATCTCCGTGTGGTTAGAGAGTCTAGTCAGCATAGCGTGTTTTTGCAATGAATGATGGTCACTCACCACATTGACCCTGGTGATGAAGTCTGAGGAGATCACATTGACATGGCTGATCCCCTGAGAAGATTTTGGCACATTTATTTGCCATACAAACTTCAAATCATACATAAAAGTAGGGTTGTGTTACATCCATGTGTTTCTTCATAATTATCATCACCCTTCAGGCTAATACCAGGTATCACCCACACGGAAACCAGAACTGCCACCTGCCACATCTTTACTTATTCTCCTGTATCATTCATCACCAAATAAGATATGCAGTTTTCTCCCCAGTGTTTTAAGACTAAAGAAATTATGGATGAATTTGAATTTGTGAACTTTGCTTCAGGGCAGTGATGATGAAATGCAGATGTATTTTGTTATGACTTCCAGTTGACAGCACTGATGATGCATGTGTAAAATCTCTCATCATAAAAACATCAGGAGTATTGCTGAGAAAAAATGATTGCATCTGCTGGATGCATGTAAAGGTCATTCAGCATTGGAAGGAAATACTGACCTTGTGATCACACCTGGAGGGATCACTTCATGGCTCGTAGGTCTAGTGCAGGGGTCGGGGAACTTTTTTACTTATTACCCCAAAATATATTTATTTACGTCAACGTTACCCCCTTGATTTGAAAGAGAGAAAATCATAGATTATTCAAATTCAAAAGGTTTATTGAATCTATTTATATGGAGAATACAATTATAAATAAAAAGTATAAAATAAATGTGATAAAATACGAGTAAATTAATATCCTCATTATGAAACAAAAGGATTTCTTAGAAATTTTTTTTCACTTCAGGTTTTGGAGAAATGATGTTTCATTTTTAATACAATAACATCAAAATTGGGACAATTTGATGTCAGAGCAATTTGCATACTGTCTTCGGGGTCCAGTCAATGTCTCTGCTTTGTTTTTATGTTCAGTAGAGTGGAAAATCCTTGTTCGCAAAGGTAGGTTGTTGCAAAGGGCAGCAACTTTTTGACTGCATTGTCACGTGCAATTTTGAAAGCATTTGCAGCTCTTGACATCCAAAAATATGACAGATCTGCTTTGTTTTCAAATTAAATACGTGCTTCATTATTGGATCGAAGTTCAAGAAGTGCCTCTGCCAAACCTTGAGGCTCTTCTGGTACATCAGCAATTTCACATTTAAAGGGATCTACAACCCAACTGACATTATGTGAATCAAGATCTGGAAAGTAATCATCGAACCGCTTTTTGAGTTTGGTAAGATGCCTTATAACTGTGTCCTTGATGTCGTCAAAAGTAATATTTTCACAATCTTCCAAAAACAAAGCCAACCTTGAAAAGGCAGCAATCTCGTTTTGTTCTGCTTTCTGTCTCTAATATAAAAGCTTTGATCCAAACGCTGAAATCTTTTCTCTGGCTGAAATTATATTTGATGTTTTTTCCTTGCAATTCTTTGTTCACTGCATTCACATACTCAAAAATGTCAGCTAAATATGCGAGATGTGCAACCCACGAGGAGTTCGTAAACTTATCTGCGAGAACATGCTTTTGATCAACCATAAAAATTTCAAGTTCAGTTTTGAGAACTCACACTTGGTTCAGAACATTTCCACATGACAGCCACCTCACTTCTGTATGATAAAGTAGGTCTGTATATTCAGCCTCCCCATCTGTACATAATTCATGAAATAGTCGCGTGTTTAGTGCATGTCCTTTGACGACATTGACAACGTTGATAACATCATGCATGACGGCTTCCAGTGCAGGTTCAAAACGTTTCACAAGCAATGCCTGGCGATGGATCATACAGTGGTTAACTTCAATTTTTCTATTTTTCTCTCTCGCCAAAGCCGAAAAACCACTAACATGACCCAACATAGCTGGAGCTCCATCAACAGACAAAGCAATGCAGTCTTCCCACTTTAAATTAGCATTATTAAAGTATTCATTAATTTTATTGAAGACATCAATTCCACGAGATCGCAACTGGAGGGGAGAACAAAACAGCAACTCCTCTTCAATTGGATGTAAACCTTTGTAGCGAACATACACCATCAGCTGCGAATTACTACTGACATCTGTAGTTTCATCAAGCTGAATAGCAAAGCATTTATCTCTTTTATTGAAGAAATAACTTGTTCCCTCACATTTTCTGCTAAAATAGAAATTCTTTCTTTCACAGCTTTTGCAGACAAGGGCACTGAATTTAGTTTCGCAGCTTCTTTCTGACCACACATAATCTCTGCCATTTTCAAAGCTGCTGGTTTAACCAATTGCTCACCAATAGTATGTGGTTTCTTGTTTCGGGCAATCAACCAGGCCACTTCAAAGCTGGCCTTTGATGCTGAACATTGATTGAACGTACTTCTCAAGTTGCTGTTCAGTCTTTGTTTTTTGACAGACATTTCCAAATTTACAAAGTATTCCCGCGGTTTGGAAGACAGGTGTGGGTGCAAATTATTCAAGTGTTTCTTCAATTGACTCTTTTTGAAAGATTCTGCAGTCAGTACTTTCAAACAGACAACACACTGTGGTTTCATTATTCCTTTGTCTTCTATTTGTGTAAACCCATAATTGAGGAACTCTTCCTGGTATATTCGTTTTCTAGTTGATGTCATCTGANGGTTTCATGAAAAACTTCATTTCGCTTGCTTATTAAATAATGAATGAATGAATTTATTGATAGTAAATCCTTGCTAACAGGACACTATCTTACCTTGATCGTCGAAGTTTTTGAGCGTAAGATAAAACAATATGTGACTAGGCCAAAATGACGTATACAAGACGTGCGCTTCTGCTGGCTGCCAAGCCACAACTAATGCTATCGTCCACAACATGCTGGGTGCGTTTATCTATAGAAGTGTTTAGTGATGACGTCACGCTGCCATGATGGACTCTTAAACAATTTCCGTAGCAGCCATCGTTACAGATGGTTATATGCTGGAAGAAAAATTTCTGTCGTAATGAGGAACGCGTTTTTTTAATATAATTTCATTTATGTCTGTTGAGTCCTCATTACCCCCAAGAATTTCATTTTTACCCCACTTTGGGTAATTTACCCCAGTTCACCAACCATTGGTCTAGTGAATAAGCCTTTTAAGGATTATTTGAAACAGTTGTATTCTGAATGGCTGTTAGCAGGGGAGCATGTTCTGACACCACTGGGACAGTAAAAAAGCCCCCTATAGAACTGCTGTGCTGGTGAATCTCTCCAGAAGTTTTACTCAAAAGGTATAAAAACTGCTGTATACCTGATGAAATTCTGGGTGTGTAATGAAGATGGGGATATTGGCAGTGAACATGAGAGCTTGAGTAGGGAATGTGAGACAGAAGGTGGGAACTGTTAAGTCAATGAAGCTGAGACAGATGATGGAAATGGTGAGCATAGTGAGAGTGGTGAAGCTGAATAAAGGCTGATGAATTGAAGAAGAAATCTAATGCAGTAAACACTCATGTTGGCCTGATCTCTGACATTTATTTTGTTACACATTTGTAGTATATAAAATTATTTCATAGAGTTACTGTTTCTATGGCTGCGCCATAGCTGAAGCAGTTAGTCACTGGCTTCTTACAGCGGCAGCCCGGGTCTGGTCAAGTGGGATTTATGGTGGACAACGTGACACTGGGGCGGGTTTTCCCTGAGTACTTCGGTTTCCCCAGCCAATCTTCATTCCACCAAATTCTCCATCATAATCACCTGGAGTAGGTACAATAGGCCCATCAATGGCCGCCGTGCTGAGTGGACACAGTTGGAATCCACCCACCCTAAGTGAATACTTTTTCTATGCAGTCTTGTTTCCTATTGTGCAGTTGCCTTACATCTGTAATCATCTTCCATTTGAGTAAATGTGATAGAACACTTCAATGCCTTATGAAAAGTGGACTGTGAGAGAACTTTCCTGTTCTTGGCTCAGTTCTCAAATTTTTTTGCAAATTCTTGTATTGAACTGAAAACATCATTCTTGTACATGCCTAAGTAACTTTGAGAACTGGAAAGTACAATCTTCTTGGATGTAATACCATGTGGTCTTCTAGAAGCTTACAGACTTTTCTCAGAAACATTGTTAAACTCCTACTCTGCTACACAACTTCACATCCCAGAAGATACTGCCCTTAATAATGACCACCATGAGAATCTCAAATCCAAGGACCGTAGAACAATAAAGAGAATGAGAAATGCATGAGTGTAGAATATCTTCATGTGTGTGATATGAAACCTTCCTTGTAGGAGAGTGTTCCAAATGGCAAAACATAAATCTGACTTTGTTATAAATCTAATGTTGTTTTTGTTTTGTTTAATTCTGTTATTCACAGGAAAAGCCAAAGTTGTAGTCCATACTTCCTGCCAAAACTAATATCCCTATCTTCATGAACTTGGTATGATATAACCTTTCATCTGTTCTTTCTACGCAATTCTCCATAAATTCCATATCCATATCAACCCTAACTGGTAACCACTTGTATGCGTGCCGCAGTAAACTTGCTTGACTATTGTGCCATTAGTGTTTCTACTTCCAGCAGTACTGTGCTCATTATGAAAACTAGGAACTCTCTTCTTGCATCAGTGGCGACTAGGCTTAGCACCAATTTCCAAAACCTTTATCTGGCTGTTTCCATTTGCACTCTGCTCTATCAGTTTTTCTTTCATGAATACTGGTGCGTATGCATGAGTGCACCATATTTCCGCTTAATCCTAGTATTATTTTTCCCCTCCTATCCTCCTCAGCTCTAAATAAACAATTATCGAGTGACATTTCAGAATAGTATCCAGTGTTTACTATAGCAATCTGCTGTGAGATATATCTCCTGTCTTCTGTCAGTTGATTTTTACCTCATATAACACACACATTCACACATTGTTGCCAATTTGTGTAGTAGATTTGTCTTTTTCATTTTCTGAGTTTACCAATATTAAATTGGTAATGATAATTGAGAAATGAACATGCATATACCTGAGCAAAGGCCTACATTGTAGGGGACCACAGTAATTTGTAAATTATCATTAAGTACTCAAAGTGAATCATACATACAAAGACTAGGATATAGGTTTTGTTAATTATCTGATTTTTAAGCTTAACTTTGTCATTGTAAAACAGTTGCATAATTGAGCAGTACTAACATGCATCTCATATGTAGAATATAAGCAGTACTTCTAGGGAACTAAGAATCTGTCATGTTACATGGTTGTGTCTTTTGGAATGTGGAACCTGAACCCATGTATGAAATAGAAAGTATTAATGTAAATGGAAACAAACTATTTATTTTTTATAAATCCTCAGTCTTGTCACCATTTTAATTTAAATAATGAGATGGGGTAATAATTAGTCATAGGCTGACTGTTCGATCTCAGATGGTAATGTGCATGGTGTTACAGTGGGCTTGTAACCTTGAGGAATGTCACGAGTTCTAAGGTAGTGAAGAAGAGGGGTATCAAGTGAATGTGAGTTTGCTGTATTTGTTTCTGTAGCTATCCTGATCTTCTAATCCCCCCCTTCAGTTTGAATGAATGTATGTTCTGGAGAGCTCAATAAAATAAAAGTAGTTTGCATTTACATGTACTGGTATTTATTGAAAGTATAAAGTAAGCAAAGACTGCACACGGTAAACAGCAATATAAGTTGTGTTATTTATTTCCCTGCTTGTTTGACATGTTCCTGTTATTTCCTGTAAAGTAAAGCCTCCAAACAAAAATATGGGTCACTAAATATTTGAATTTGTTGTACTCATATGATATTTTATATTGCTATTATTCATCTATGTAAGGTCAGAATATTTTGCCAGGGCCCTTTTTTGTGTGGGTACATAAAGGAATTTGAAATGGAAGTTTCATATTTCATATTCTGATGCTCACAGTAATATGCCCATTTTACAGAGTAAGATCTGAGTGTTCATGACGCTGAACCTTCGTATTGAGTTTAACGTCTTCTGGTATATGACCCTGTTCAGCATTTCTGAGAAAGTTACTGGAGGTGAAAGTGGCAAGTTCCTCTGAACCATTGGTAATGATCTACTGGAGTACACAGCTTGACCCTGTAGAAGACATACATCTGATGATAAAGATTAATATTGATGTCATCAGTTCATGGTTGCAGCATAGCCATCCTGTCCTCAAAAGCAGTCTGGTGTTATGAAATCAAACTAAGATGGTCTCCTTAATGAAACACAGTAAACAAAGCACTGATTTTCTCTGTTTCATCCCCTCCTGCTTCAGCATTGTAATATTCCTCCCTCTCCCCCAGTGGATGATGATTTCCTCTTTTACGTGGTGCAATCCAAAAGTTCCCAAAATATATTAATAAAAACTATTACATCTTACCTAGATCTTATTCTGCACCATCACCTTCAAAGTAGTCCCCTTGGGAGCGCATACACCGATCCCAGCGTTTCTGCCACTTTTCAAATGCATCCTAGAAGTCTTTCTTTGTTAGGGTGTTTAGTACCGTCTGCGTTTCCGCTTGAATTTCCTCGACTGTATCAAATCTTCGCCCCTTCAACTTGATTTTCATCTTGGGGAAGAGAAAGAAGTCGCATGGAGCTAAGTCTGGCGAGTACGGTGGGTGGAGAACAACTGCCATTTTGTTTTTAGCCAAAAATTCCTGCACAATGTAAGCCGTATGCAGTCGTGCGTTGTCATGATGGAGTACCCAGTCATTTGTGTGCCACTTCTCTGGACGTTTTCTCCTCGTGTCCTCCCTCAAACACCTTAGAACATTGCGATAGAACTCTTTATTGACTGTCTGACCAGGAGGGACGAACTCCGTATGAACAATCCCATCAATATCAAAAAAACAGATCACCATGGACTTAATGTTGCTCTTGACTTGTCGAGCTTTTTTTGGCTGAGGTGAAGAAGGGCTCTTCCATTGCGACGATTGCTGCTTGCTTTCAGGGTCGTAGCCATAAACCCAACTTTCGTCACCAGTGACAACCTTCAAAAGAAAGTTTGGATCCTCTTGAAGCTGTTGCTGAAGTTCCCTGCAGACTTCCATGCGATGCTGCTTCTGTTCATTTTGCAGCAGTCATGGCACAAACTTCGCTGCAATCCTCCTCATGTTCAGTTCCTCTGACAAAATTCGTTGACATGTACCATAACTTAGTCCCAAGGTATTACAGAGGTCTTGGACGGTCAGTCTACGATCTTGCAGAATCAGATCTCTACCTTTTGCTAAATTTTCTGGTGTTTTGCCCATTGACGGCCGTCCCGAACAATCGTCATCATCAGTCAATGTTCGGCCATTTTTAAAACGCTTATACCAGTTGTAAGTTTGTGTCTGGCCTAAACTGTTTTCAGAAAAGCTTGCTTCAACATTTGGTGCGTTTCTGCAGCGGTTTTCCCAAGTTTGAAACAAAACTTTATACAGACACGCTGCTCTCTCAGGTCAGCCATCGCAAAACACAACAGTGGAAATACGTTCACCAACAATAAACCCAACCACTCAACTTTATGCCGCTTGCCACACTGATCCAAGAAGGATGTGTGAGGAGACACCTAGCGGTATTTCGATGTACTCATAATCATTCGCGCAAAAAATTCAAATTTTGGTAACTTTTGGATTGCCCCACATACATATGTGTAACCGCAGTCTTAAATGCAACACTTATTTTCATCTTTCATATATCTCATTACAACATGTTTGGCCTCACCTGGTCATCATCAGGCATGTGCACATACTAAACACATTCATAAGTGACACCATGGATGTAATAACACAAGGAAAAAAAAAAAGGCAGACATTTAAATAAGTCAGGAAAGTACCACATTTATAAAATCAGTAAAAACAATTACATATAAATGACATGCATCCCCATATTCAAAACCTTGTTTGAACTCTACACCAGAGAGCGGCACACCCCCCCATCCCTTACAAAGCAGACCCAACCACAAAACATTCATAATCTGTACACACACAGAACAGAGTAACTCAGCAGGGCGTCCGTATCCACACACACCACTGCAACAAATATAAATACACATTAAGTAAGTAGTTCAAATGTCTAACAGGAAATGCTTTATCGCCACTGTTTTCAAGTTTGCTTTAGAATATGCCATTAGGAAGGTCCAAGAAAACCAGGTGGGACTGAAATTAAACAAGACACATCATCTGTTGGCCTATGTTGATAATGTGAATCTACTGGGTGATAATATAGATACCATAAAGGAAAACACACAGACTTTAATTGACACAAGTAAGGAGGTTACTCTAGAAGTAAACACAGAGAAAACTAAGTATATGTTGCTGTCTCGCCACCAAAATGCAGGGCAGAATCATGACATAAAGATAGGAAACAGATGCTTTGAAAATGTGGCACAGTTGAGATATTTGGGAACAACGATAACAAATCAAAACCTGATTCAAGAGGAGATTGAATTCCGGTAATCCTTGCTACCATTCAGTCCAGAACCTTTTGTTTCTCGTCGGCTGTCACAAAACAAATTAGAATATACAAATTTGTAATTTTGCCTGTGGTTGTGTGTTTATGTGAAACTTGGTCTCTGGCATTAAGGGTGGAACATAGACTGAGGGTGTTTGAGAACAGGATGTTGAGAATATTTGGACCGAAGAGAGATGAAGTGACAGGAGGTTGGAGAAAAGGGCATAATGAGGAGCTTCATAACTTGTACTCTTCTCCACGTGTAATTAGAATGATAAAGTCACGGAGGAAGTGGTGGGTGGGGCATATAAACCTTTCCGATTTCAAAAATGCGTGGAATAGAAATAAAGAAAGATGCAGGCGAAATTATTTTATTATTTGAAAGGACATTGACTGCAGTTTTATTTTAATGGGGGTTAAAAATAATATCTTCCAAATGGCCACCTCCGTTTTCCATACACTGACGGAGCCTGTTTCTGAAGTTTTCCATGACTCCATGAGTCATATTCCATGGAATAGCGTTGATTTTTTCGGTGATGGCAGCCTTCAGTTCATTGATAGTTCGGGGACAATGTGTGTACACCTATGCCTTGCCTGATTTTGACCCAAGTGATTTCTACCTGTTCGGAAGGCTCAAATCAGACTTGCAAGGCATGCGGTTTGTGGACAATGACGCCATCATCCAGACTGTTTGGGAGTGGATACGCTGCCAACTACAAGCCTTTATTGAAAGGGCATCAGGATGCTTCCAGAAAGTTGGAAAAAATGTGTTGACCTCGGAGGGGACTACATTGAAGACTGACATGTGCAAGTAAGTGCCTGACAATTATGTTTAAAAAAAAAAATCAGTCCCGGTCATATTTGAACCACCTTGTACATGGGGACTTAAATGGCAACCTTTCCTCAACCCTTGTATTTGACTGACAAAGCCTGTACTTGTATGTCTTCTGCTGTTCACACAAACCCACATTATCATTCATACTCTTAACACAGTTTGTCAATATATCATTCACACTTTTCGCTCTTAATTTGTGCCACAGGGTTTCTCTATTTACAGAATCAATGCTTTTGCAAAGATAATAGTTCATTAATAAAGTCTCCTTTCTTACACTTTTAACATTTATTACTTGTCAACAGTACAGACTCATTACCATGAGTTCTTCCCCTGCCAGACCAAATTGAAACTTACAGTGTTATTCATTTCTCATTCCCGGAGGCTAGAATTCTGAAGTATCGTGCTCAGCCTTGAAACTTAAAAAATTCCTTTGTAATTAGCCAGACTAACTATACCCTTATAACTAGCAGCTCGGACAGCATCCAGAGATGTCTGCAAAAATTCCTTGAGAAACAATAAGGCAGACTACCAGGATAGAATCATCCAACCATATGAAGCAACGGTATGAAACGTGTCACTAAACCTTCACTCCTTACACTGACAGTTGGATTTCTTCCCACAAAATCTCAATTCAGTTGGTGATGAACATAGAAAGCATTTTCACAATGACAGAAGGAAAGTGGAGAGTCACACATGCCCTCAGCTCACCCTGCAGTATTATTAGTGATGTGCTTCAGATTAATTACAGATGGAAATCACTGGACAAACAAAAATTAAAGTACATAATTATAATGTAATATTGGTTTCATATGTGAATAAAATTTATGTTTTTAATTACATACTTCTTTTTAATAAAGGGTGATAGAAATATTCTTAAGTTATATCTGTAAACAGCATGAAAATTATCCAGGAAGTTGTATCGTACATGCGGAAACAATTGAATCAAAGAAATATATCAGTGGTGTTGGCACATCTGACTCACACACAGATCACCATCGCATTCATTACTACAAAATGTGGAGGGAGATTGAAAGAGTCTCCAATCAAAGTGCTGCAGTTTCTTATTTCTTAGTAGCTTCTGTTCTGCTCATTCGGCTTGGACCTGCTCAAATGAATCTTAATTTTCATGCATGATTCCTCAAGTTACCTTCCACCCAGCCACACTCTGTTTACAGGAAACTAGATTCTACTCCTCCCATTATGACCATCTGGACAGTGATGGGACCAGCTAAGAAATGGATCTGTTCTGCTCTACATCACTTTCATTCTCCCCTACAGGTTATCACTGTCTAATTAAATCTATGCTGTTGCTTGTTTATTTTCTGTAGCATTTATTTCTCTCCAGACCCAACTAATCTATCAGTCCATTCATTCTTCTGGCACTTGCAACGCCATAATTGTTTGGGGATCATTTCTTATTGAAGAAAGAGGCATAATAGTTTTAAAAGTATGTGATGGGTTTGACGTATTACTTTTAAACATGCGAATACTTACCTGTTCCTGGTGTCAGGAACCTTGCATGCCCTGGACCTCTCCTTCTTGTAACCGATTATTAGAATAATGAATATTTCATTCAAGCTGCTAAATTGTAAGCTATACTCGTATGTCATAAGATTGCATTTAGATGGTGACATAGTCTCCTTGCTGTGCAAACAGGATGCAGCCACTTGCACTTTCCCTAGAATTTTATCAGTTTTCAATAAAACGGCAGAGCTTTGAAAAACTGATGTTTTGATGTTCTGAAGAGAGTATAATTCATATTGGGGAGGGCCAGCTACAGACGCTAACCCCATTATACATCAAGCATAAATTCAAAGTGCCGTTAGTGTTTTAAGGCCTAAAATCGCGTTATCAACTTCAGTTGATCGGGAGATACAAATTTTTTAGACCACCTAGTTTCTGAACTAGGCTAATAAGGCGAGTTTAAGGGAGGCAGCTTTTGCTGGAAGCTGAGGCTCTGATAAGCTTGTGGCTTCACAGCAGTGCAGTTCCAAAAAGATTCTAGAGCCAACTTCCAAAGTATTGAAACAAAATCTGCGCTCCTCAGAAATTCTATATTAACAAGTTAGGCTATCTTAAACACTAACTCCATGGAGTTCAGCTCCTCTTGAGAAGCCACCAGTTGTGTAGCTACTGAAGCATTTCCCAACATTTTACAGATCCAGAAGGTTCATTACCATGTTCACAAAAGCCCTCCACTGGCACCTATCTGAGCCAATTTCGGCAATTAATTCAACGTGAACATTGTTATATGTGTTTAACATTATTAAAGTGAATCTGCAGTTAATTACATATCAATGTGACAATAAGTATAATGCTACACAAGGTCAGCACCCTGTGTGCCAGTTGTAGTCATTGTGTGAGTGTGCAGTAACAGCGTTATTCCTGCCATGTTGGAGCAAGGTTCATTAGGATCCAGCTTTAGCAGTCCAGACCTGAGCTAGACATCTTGCTGCCTATCCTTAGCCGAACGCATCCCCCAAATTTGTAGCCGCCGCAGCGTGGTGACTGATGGCGCCCAGACAAGTTCTTCAACTTGCCATAACTCAACACCAACGGAAAGGAAGGATGGTAAGGATAAAGACAAGCACAAGTCCAACGCGCGTCAGCACAAGAGCCGACAACAGAAGTCAGCAGCTACTCCGAAACACACCCAAAGAGCAGTTACAAAGTTGTGTCCATTGGGTGGCTGCAGCAGATAATGGCTGAGGGAAATCCCACATTGGTGACCTCGACGTGATGGACGCCGCAGGCAGCAGTATCCAGAGGCTGCGGCATCCAGCTCGCACATACAACCGCCCGCCACCCAGCAGCTAACGGACGCTGAAGGCAGTCATCATGTGTCACGCGGACCAACAGTGGACTGAGGCGCTTCCCCTGGTTCTCCTAGGAATCCACACTGCATTCAAGGAGGACCAGCAAGCATCGGTAGCTGAGCTCGTGTACGGCGCGCCCTCAAGCATCCCAGGCAAGCTACTCACTCCAGCTACCGAACCCGTGGACCCAGCGCATCTCACCACAGCACAGCACCGCCAGCACATGGCCCGCTTCCGGCCAGTCCTAGCTACTTTCGTGCACAGTTCCCTACAAGGACTACACGCTCCGGGCTCCACATACATTTCCCCGCTCGTCTGAACTTATGAGCATCAATTCTCGCGAGGGGGGGGAGTGATGTGGGAAATCCCACAGGCAAAGGAACAGCTATATTCTGCAATTCAAGCCTCGCAGTCCGTCTGGAACGGTCCTTTCTAAACGATTTACTTGGAAGTGACCACTAAACTTTAAATATTCCTGTTCCTATAATTTCTCCATTCGAAATTATTCATTCGACCTGCTGGTTGGGGTAGTTCCTCTCATCCACTTATTCTTAAGGATCTGGAGTTTCTTTCCGCTGGCTCCTGGGCCTCGTGTTTTACGACCCGTTTATTCCAAGCCGGTTCCTGTCACGTCCTCCGATGGTTTACCAGCGCAAGTCAGGAGGCCTGATGACGCTGATGACTACTGTCGTGCTATTCGTACTAGGAAAGGCGTTTCTCGCTACTTCCATGCCCACTCCACTTGATGTCCTCCAAATGCCCCTGAGCTAAAGCTAAAGTTTCACATCATGGGAATCTTTCGTTCGTAGTTTTTCTTGGCCACTCGTTCTGGTTGTGCGCAATAATCTACGGCGCATGTCAGATGAGTGCAACCGACCTCGACACCTTCATCCTGGTTGGCGGTAACAAAATTTCTTCTCAAGCAGACGTCACTCATGTCCTTGCCTCATCATCTCCTTTTGTATCTAGTTCGAACGTTAATTGTACTATCCTTAAGGTAATTAAAGACCAACAGAAGTACGTATTGCAGCTTTTATTCCCTTCTCGGTTCATAGAACAATATATCGCTCCATTAGAGATGGGCGTAAGCTGGCGAAATACGGCCCCTGTTCACGACGATATCCATAACCGAAAGCTTTATCACATTATATGTATAGGCAAGTAGGTTTCCTCCCCTCTTGTACTGAAGTGAGACTCGGTCCACGTGGTACATCGGCGACTAACTGGCCTATTGTACCAGCCCCGGATGATAGATGATGAGTGTGAAGCAGTCCGTGGAATGAGAATTGGCAAGGGAAACCGAAGTACTCGGAGAAATCTTACTCAAATGCCACTTTGTCCATCACAAATCCCACATGACCTGACCTGGGATGGAATTCGGGCCGCCGCGGTGGGAAACCAGCGACTAGCCGCCTGAGCAATTACACGGCCTGGGCAAGTGCGCGTAGTTCCTACTGTCCGTATACAATCATATACCGAATGGATGGAGGCCTCGGTTCTAGCTCCCTAGAGAGAAGCGACGTTTATCTCAGAAGTGATCGCTCTTAATATTTCCGTAGATGTATGTGAGATTACGGACAGTATAGTAAACCGTTCACTCGCCTATTCGTAGGTTCTGAAGAGCCGGAACTTTTACCGATGCTCGCTGTGAATTTTGACGCTATCACATAGCTTTGCGAAAATGAAACCCAGCGTTCAGAATAAGGCCAACTTAGCCACCACCTCGTCCCTGTTATCTTGGACTTGAAGAAGACGGTTATACCACATGGCGGTAGTGTACGAACTCTTCACTGGTGGCATCTTAGGAGTCGAGCCCCCCCCCCCTTCGCAGAGCCATTCAACACTGTTGAGTAAAAGGAACCCCAGTAGAAATAGCAAGTAAGCCATTCCTGCAGTGGCGGCTCGTAGCTAACATTAGGGGG
>NW_019727104.1:111399-142426 GCF_002891405.2 Cryptotermes secundus
CTGTTGAAGTTCACTTACAGTCACATAACTTATTTCTCGGGGATGCAAGGCCATGGTTAAAGTTTTCTGTTAAATAAAAGAACCGAAAAAATGAATCCCATAGAATAGCTGGAAGCAGGATAATAATCTAATTCTAAAATTAACTCATATTTTTTAAGCACAACACACGCGGAGTGAAAAAAAAAACACCTTCCACTAACACGCCAGGGTCGGCACCGGTCGGCACTGTCGTTCCTGTAGTGCTCCCTCTCCCTTGCAGCCTAGCGTGTAGCTTCCTATGTGCGCATGCGCACAGTCAACGAACACCTCGCCGCTGGAACTGTGAAACTCACAGTTCCATACAAAGATTTGGCTACTGACATTAAGCATAAGGATTATATATTGTATTGTACAAGTATAAAGAAAGAATTAAAGAAAAAAGGACTCATTATATAAATGTTATCGATAATATCAAGTGGAAATTGGGGGTGCTGCAGTTCCGCAGTGCCTATACGCGGGCCGCCCCTGCATTCCTGTTAAACGTTTTCCCTGAATTAAGCCGAAACTATGCTTTATTAACTTCAGATTTACCCAAATGTTAGTGGTGGCATTCCTCTGACATGTGTACTACTTATGCAGCCATATTTCAGTGTCCAGAACTTGACGAAACTAGGTGCAACGTTCGAAGTTGAGGGGAGTCTTTATACTCGTATTACGCCTCGTATGGCTTACGCCCCGAACATACGTGTTAGGGTTGGCTTTGTTATACTGCTGCTATGGTCTGAACAAATTTCTTTTATTCTGTGTTACTGTTTTTTCTCACGGGTATGTAACACTGTTAAACAGCAGCTTAATAAAATAGATTCGCGTTCTGAACTGAATATATGCTATGCATACAATGGTTCTAGGGCCTACAACTGTAAGCAGAAGCATACTACTTCTCTATTGTCAATGCGAATGAGTCTTGCACGCCTCTAATCGGCTTAGATCTTTTTTTTTTTTTTTGTAAGAAGGAAAAAAGTAAATATTACGTACAAAAGAGGCCTAGTCAATGCCCATCCGGCCTTCTGTAGCACATTCTAATAACCATCTTATTCTTTAATAGCGGTGGTCCCGCGATTGTTAATATAGATCTTGACTTAAATCTGTGTATACTGTAAATAATTAGTGCAATTACTTCTTTTACTTTTCTTACATATCTATTTTATATAAATATAGGAATGTTGTGTATGAAGTAACAGACGCCTTGGGCTTAGTTAGATCTTATGCATTTCTTGTTGCGCGGTTCCATCTAGCGGCAGAGCCTGGAACGATAATTCTTAGGACATGGTCGAGGTTGTCGAGCGAGTGGGTGTGTTTTACCGGAGCAGTCGCAGCGCAGTGTCTGAAGTAGAAGGGCGTTACGAATAGGAGGTTAAAATTACGAAATTCAGTGTGTCTTCGGATTTTAATATCGCAGCCATGAGTTCTGCAGAAGGTAAGAATTTAGTTATTGTTGTTTTACATGTCATTAATACTTTTGCTTTCAGCGTGACTAGTGAACGTATATTGTGAGAAACTCGGGTTTCCTGTTGGAATGTCCGCGAGGCAGTCACGGGTTGATACTTTGCAATACACACAGGTATATGTGCGCGCTTTTAATACCGTGATCATACTACAGTTTTATAAAATATTTTGACATTTCTTCAGGTCTTGAATATTCGTTCCGAGTGAGACATACCAAATATTTCGCTTCGGTATTATTGTACGTTGTACGTTAAATTGCTGTAGGAAATAAATAATGTACATTTTGGCTGACAGGCCATTTTATATAACTGCAAAGAATATGAATGCGAATAATGTTTCAGTATCATTGTGAGGTGGGTATAAGAAAGTTATCCGATTGTGCGAACAGACACGTGCTGAATACTGGAGTAGCACTTCTGTGGCGATCTCATTTCTGTCGTAACTGAAACAGGTCTGCGCACGAAGTCAGCGAGCAGCACGTTGTTGCTGTTAACAAGGTAATTACCACAACAGTAATAGCTCAGTCGGTATAGCAGTGGGCTGAAGATTATACGGTCAGATTTCGATTCCCGACTGGACAAGAGATGTTTTTCTTAATCACAGCTTCCAGACAGGCTCTTTGGCCACCCAAGCCTTATATTTAATGGGTACCGGGGGCTCTTTCTCCAGGGGTAAGGTGGCCAGGGCGTGCAGCTGACCATTCACTTCAACCTAGTGCCGCGGCTAAGAATGGTGGAGCTGTATCTCCACTTCCTTATACGTCTTCATGGTGGTGTGCGCAATTGCGAATAATTAAGCACGTGTGCAATCAGTCATTCGCAGGTACTTCAGAGCAGCGCGCTAGTAAAATACGTTAATTAAGTAACTTTCTTGTGATAGAATTCCAAGCCTTAAAATCACCAATCACCGCATTTGACACAACACTGAGGCACTTATCCGCCTGAAATCCTAGCAACTTCTTACATTCCCGTGTACTTCTTGAACCAATAAAAGTGCCTGTTTTTGAAAGAGATTCCCTGCCATAGTTATGTCCCCAGGCGCTACAGTTTTCTATTGGCTTAGGATGAGAAAGTAATGCGCTGGTACTCAGCTCCTCAAGTTTCACTACTTTTATGGCTTCTTAAGTTGTTATGCTTTTTCGTATACACTGTATTTCTTCAAGGGCCGTTCCAATGAGCATTGTTGCCTCTGAGTGAAAAGTGTATGCTCAATTTTTACACAAAAAAGTACATTGTTTTCTCGCTCCACATTAAAGCAGCCAAATCGACTCATATGGCTTTTCGGTTTTTTTAAAGTTATTTCTAATTCGACAGAAGTATTACACGGAAGTAGTGTTCGCCACTTTCTATGGACCCCGAGTATTTGGTTGGGACATGCGCCATCCACACAAGCAAATCAGAATTTACGGAGATTTCGATAGATAGTTTTGTATGCAGTACATCTAGCTTTCCTCGTCCTCCTCCTCCTTCTGCCATCTTCTTCTTCTTCTCTTCTTCTTCGGGCGCCATGGTCCATGATGAACCTTGGCCTCTTTTATGACTGCTCGCCACTGGTCCCGATCCTGTGACTTTCGTCTCCAAGTTCTAAAGCCCATTATCTTCAAGTCTTCTTCAACTGAATCCAGCCACCTGACGGTAGGTCTGCGTACTCGTGGAGTACCCTCTGGTTTACGTACTTAACTTCCTTCAGTGTTCTGATCCTGCATTCTAAAATGTCCCAACCATCTCAACAGACCTACTTTCACTATATATAAAGTTCTTGGTTATACCTTGATCTCCAGTTGCCATTTTCCATAATTGGACCATAGTTTCTTAGTAATTTTCTTTAAAAGATTCGGAGCTGATTTTCATCTTAGGGGCCAGCTTTCACTTCCATACGTAACCACAGACAGTACAAGCGTCTTATTTTGTCTCCTTAAATATCGTGACCTTAATTGTTTCTTTAGGCCATAACTATATTGATTTTCCGTAAAAACTGTATATTTATTTCAATCTTCATGTTATTTTCTTCCGTTAGTGTAGATCCAAGTTCTGAGGTGCTCACAGCGGTGGTTATGAGTACAGTCTTCTGGGATATAACCAGGTACAGTCCGCTGAAAGTCATCCCAAGATATTTCAATTCTCTCGCCTTTTCGGATTCCTGGTCAAACTTTAAAAACTCTTGAATTAGGTGTCCTTTTTACTTGCACTATTTAGATTTTACAGATAATTGTTAAGTCCCATTTTCTTCGCTGCTTCACTGAGGTATATAAATGCTTCTTTCAGCACACCGATGGTTCATCCCACTAAAACAATGTAGTCTTCATATACAAGTATCTCGGCTGTTTTATTATATATACAGTAAAACTTGGTTATAGCAACATCGGTTTCTGCGACACCTTGTCTATTGCGTCAAATATTCAATGGTACGAACTAATTCCTCATAAAGCAACTGTTTTTATACCTTGCTTAGTACGACATGCACAAATGCATCAACCTCGTATGTAACGTCATTTTCATTCCTGAATTTCTCTGATATCGTGGGAAAGTTCGATGTGTCTGCCCACCCTCACTTTCTCTACTTGCTGACGTGACTGTCCTGGAAGAATACGACCGCGGGCTGCAAGAGGAGCGTGGGTTTTATGCGAAAACAAGGGTGTGGGGTGGGACTGCGTGAATAGTGCAAGAGGACGCGGCAGGTTGTTAACTGCATTCCTTTCCTAGAATCTCGTCTAACAGGACCTCACATTGTCTACTTACCCTATAGTGTTCCTGCCTACACCCAGAGAAGTGCAGTAGCGAAAACATGGCAATGAAAAGGAAAGTTTTAAGCATTGAAGAGAAAGTTAAAGTGATTCGTGAAATATTGTGTGTATTGTCAGTGAAAAGCGCTGTAATATGTCTTTGATATTACACATTTGGGCAATTCCACGTTAATGTTACGTTAGTCTGTACTTAACTACGTATTTCACTAAAAAATGCAACATTTTAACTCGGTTTTTGGTAGATTTTTACGTGACTAACATAAGACTACTGTGGAAGTGCCCATTTCGGTTACAACGACATTCGTTTATAACGACACTATTTTTAGGTCCCTTTGATGACGTTATAACCAAGTTCTACTGTAGTTCTTTTAGTTTCTATCCCCGAATCTCTGTCCACATTTTCTAATGTCATGTTAAATAAAATAGAGGACACAGCATCTCCCTGCCTTAGGCCCGTTGCTGTTCCAAATGGTTCCGATTGTTCTGCACTTTACCTTTACACGTTATGGGTTGCTCTTACCAATTCAGTTGACTTCTGGGATATTTTAAACTCCTTCACAGCCTCGTGTAATTTATCTCAGTTTATGATATTGTGACATATTTGCGCTATGCAAAACACGTTACAGTATTATATGCTGTTTTGGATAATCCAAAATATGAATTTTAAGAACGATAAACATATTTTGTGTCTCGTATTACGTGAACTTTGTGTTACAACGTAAAAATTGATCATCTACTACAATATTTTAATCATTCATCCGAACTGCATTATTTTGAAAAACAAGTTTGTCGGAAATTGTGATGTTCTTGAAGGGGAAGGTACATATTCTACATATTGACTAGGTTCATGGTTACCCCAAACTCTATCAGAATATTGTACAATACTTCCCTCCTAACTGAATCATAGGCTTTCTTGAAGTCTATGAGTAGCTGATGTACTGCCTCATTGTACTCCCACTTTTTCTCCACTATCTGACGAATGCAAAGATCTGATCTGTAGTTGATCTGTTACGTCAAAACCCACACTGATGATTCCCAATAATTTCATCTGTATATGGACTTAACCTTGAAAGAAGAATATCGGATAAAATTTTGTATGAAGTTGATAGCAGTGATATCCCCCCATAATTATAACAGTCTGTTTTATCACCCTTCTTGTGAACTGGTACAGTAATATCAGACTCCTTCCACTGATCAGGCAGTTTTCTCTTATTACAAATAGAATTAATTAGTTTATGGATCTTAGAACGTAATATTTCACCTCCTGCTTGAAACAGTTCTGACGGAATTTTATCGTTACCTGGCGATTTATAACCTTCAAATTTTGCAGTAGCAATGTCAACCTTAAAAGGGCTAGGATCAGGTACTAATGGTTCTGGCGTGGTTGTACTAATGAAATTGTATTATCGCCTAAGAGTTATGAGTTGCCTTGTTTTCACCTTGCTTGTGCGTTTCTATATGCTTTGACTATTTAATCGTTTTACTTTGTAATCGCAATGAACTAGAACATTTAAGAGCTGGAAAACCAAGAAAATTCGTTTATAAAGCTTTTATTTCTTTTATTTATAGATATTCTTATACATAAACATGGGAACACTGCTTGTTAATTCATATATGTTTATTTAAATTTGCTTAAATTAATAATGAAATAAAACGTACACACCACTACAGTAAAAAAAGAACATTTTCAAAATTATGATTATATAGGAAACATAACCAACCGCATTCATGATTGAGATAAAGCTAAAAACGTAAAGCTATCTCCGTAATAGGCCGCGGAGGGCCATAATGTTGTGAGACCTAAAATAATATTAAAAAACCGCATTGTACCAGAAATATATTCGTAATTTAGACCTTTATTCATACTCGTCTCAGAAGAAAAATAACACTGGGGAACATTACAACAGTTTCTTCCGTAACAATAGTAAATATCTGAATCTTCCGTTATATACAGTATATATATATTTTATATACTATATATATAACAGTGTTATATATATACAAGTATATATAACGGAAGATACAGATCGTAAAAAATTTATTAAATTGTTTAAAATGACTAATTCAGAAAAAATATATATATATTTTTTTTTTGGCTGAAAATGCTCTCTGCAATATATCAGACCATATAGTGGGTTATGCCAAACCTTGGTGCTGAAACCGTTGTCAGAAATTTTTAGAATATTTTTAAGCACTTCATATATCAGAAACTTCATCGTTGAGTATTTTGCATATGTTGAAATTTATAAATATGTTAATTAAATGCAAGATTTAATTTATCTTACTTTTTGCTCAGTAACGCAATAGAACAGTTGATCGCAAACTTTTTCGATTACCTATGTTTCCTCATACTCTGTGTAAGGGAAGGGGGGATTAAGCAGTTGTATATGTATATACTCTCGGAGTTAATGGGGGTTGAAGTACAAAATTTGAATTTTTAAGTATTAAATATCTTCAAACATTTCCCACGATTAATTGAAATACATTTACGAGTAAAACGACATTTTTTATCTTCAAACTTGCACACTTATACATTTTGAAATATATGAGATATTTAGGAAACAGTATCTTACTTTCGCAGAGAAATCGGTTCTTGTATAAAAAGACATGTTGGGGGAAATGAAAGAAGTCTTTATTGACTGAATGTCCTGTGTCCTTCAAGTCTTCATCCCACTTGACGCACTCCTTGGCTTAGTGAATTCGAAGCAAAGACAGGATGTACTGATATAAACTCTGTGATGTGTGGGTAGAAATGCCAAGTCCTGCTTTTCCGGAACAATTTCTCCAGACAGGCCATTCATGTGCCTCCTGTGTATGTGTGTGAGTGATGAAGGAAGGGATTTGCGACAGAGTTCAATGTCTGCCGCCTCACTGTTGGCAGTTACTAGGAGAGTGCACAACGTACAGAACCCACAGTCATTTGGATAGCTTTTTCCGGGAATCCATCTTGAGGAGTAAACGCTCTAATGTGCAGGAAAATAAAATTAGTGCTGTTTTATCAACCGGAACGGCGTTCCGGTCAATTTCGATCACTCTTTGGACTCCTGAGTAAGCGCGTAAACAAAAAAAGAATTGACTGTTATCTCACTTCGATAAATGGAGTAAGATGTGAAAGTAAACATGAGTAATTAAATTAAAGATTTTCTTGCATCTACCAGACTACACGGCGTCCTAACCGTAAGATCGTAATATTCTCTTCTCCACAATGAGAAGCTGAGATCTCATATAAAGATCCTTCCGGCTGTTTGCATTACGCTCCAAGGTCGTGCTTTTATGCACAGTCACACATGTAGATGCTGCAAGCCGAAAGGTCGCGGGTTCAAGTCCCGATGAGGTAATTGAATTTTTTTCAATTGACCTAATCCTTTCAGCCGCGCTATGGCCCTGGGGTTGACTCAGACTCTAACAGATATGAGTACCAGTAATTAATTAAATAATTTTCCTGGGGAGTAAAGCGCGGCTGGCGCGTAAGGCTGACAACCTTACCGCCATCTTTGAGCCGATTGTCTAGAAAATGTGGGAGCCTCAACGTCTCACAACCCTATGGGCCTTAATGGCCTGGTACAGGGATAGCTTCACTTTACTTTAGATTGCTTACAATGGCTATGTATCATCAGAGCGTTGAAATAAATATTACAAATATAATAAAAATATGTTATTATTATTATTATTATTATTATTATTATTGATGGTGAATATGGTGGTGGTGGTAATATAATAGTATTAGTAGCAGCAGCAGCAGCAGCAGTAGTAGTAGTAGTAGTAGTAGTAGTAGTAGTAGTTGTTGTTGTCAGCCGGAATAGCTCAGTCGGTAAAGCGATGGGCTAAGGGGTGGGTGGTCAGTGTTCGATTCCCAACAAAAGTAAAAGATATTCTACCACTCCGCGTCTGCTCTGGGGCCCATTCAGCCTCCTGGTCAATGGGCCCCAGGGGCGCTTTCCCCAGAGGTAAAGCTGCCGGTTCGTGCTGATGGCCACTCAGCTTCATCTAGTGCCGAGGTCAGAAATATTGGAGCTCTACTTCCACTCTTCCATACGCCTTCATGGCTTCGTGTTTGATTATCGCAGCACAGGGGAAACTTTACCTTTGTCCTTTTTTTCTTTCCTTCTACTCCCACCTTGGAGCATAGGGCTGATTTCTCAGTTTCATGATCATTTTATAGACGGTAGGACTCCTTGAACGGCTGAGCAGCCTGTCGCAAGGTCGCTGCCTACACACAGGACAACACAAACACAGAATAAACTCATTCACACACCAAACATCCATGTTTGTGTGGGATTCGAGCTCACGATCATAGCGTCCGAGCGAGCGAAGACCGCTCAGCTACCGCGACCGGCTACCTTTGCCTTAGTAGTTGTAGTATAATCATGATTGGATATAAATATTCACCTTGCATAGCCACACAATACGTGTGTGTGCTCGCCACATATCGGTAGGGCGATTAACTTGAGGATAATGAAATGGGTGGGACATGCGTACAAGGTTCTAGTTTGAAAATTGTTTAAGGAAAGACGACACTTATAAGATTATGTATACATGGAAGATAATATTAAAATGGTCCTTAAAAATTAAGGGGTGAAACTGCGAAATAAATTCACGTCACTCAGGACAAAATGCAGTGGTAGACTCTTGTGAGTACGTTAATGAAATGTCATATCTTCTGGAATATATCGTCATGTAATTATTTGGGAGTAAACGGACGTTTCGGAAGAACCTTTCAAATCCATCTTCAGGATCGAAGCATAAGCCAAGCTAGAAACCAGCATGAAGCAGGTAGCAAGCAGAACCGTCGACAAGTTTCAACGGACTACATAGCGTTATATTCCAGAAGACAAGACTCTTTATAGCCACTTGTGCTACAACCTCAGTGAACATCCGCGTGAACATTGCCCAAATGTGTCATATCAAAGACATATTACAGCGCTTTTCACTGACAGTACACACCGCACTAATACTGTATATTAAAGGTAGGCCTACTCACCAAATTACAGTAGATTACATCAATTGTTGTGCCTTACTGTACCTAGATACGAGTACAGTAATCAGTTATCTTCATCTGTTTCCTGTTACTTGCCCAATACACACTTTCTAAATTACGTTCAATGTCCATATCAGAGAAATTCAGGAATGAAAATGACGTTACATACGAGGTTGATGCATTTGTGCATGTCGTACTAAGCAAGGTATAAAAACAGTTGCTTTATGAGGAATTAGTTCGTACCATTGAATATTTGACGCAATAGACAAGATGTCACAGAAACCGATGTTACTATAACCAAGTTTTACTGTATCTTTGTTGCTGATGAAAGCCTTTCTTTCCATATTAACAGTCCAGTATTGAAGGTGATTTAATATGTTTTCTGTAGTATGTTCTTAATTCTTCAAGACGAAATCAAACTCACAATTTGATGGATTTCGTTAATTAACATATCCACGGGTCATATGTCAACTGCAAAGAATGTTTAACATCAAAATATATGAGGTGTTGCTGCAATCAGTCTCTCGGAACTGAAACTGAACTGGATCAAGGACAAAAAAGCGGGACTGGCATGGCTGTTGTATAGTCACGTGACTGAGTGACTATATACGAGGTTTGCATTGGTAACTGGGTCAATTTAAATTCTACAGATTCGTGACTATAATTATTTGTAACCATTTCACTAATTCGCCCACTTTACAGTTCACTAGAGCACATACTGAAGCCTTCTCAACCTGCTCTCTTCTGGCCAGAAGACCTCGATGATGTGTAACCACACGGAGAACCATTAATGAATGGTACCCGTCACAAGCCTTCAAATTTTAAACCATTTACTTATTACTCATATTGTTACTATGGAGTAGATTGTAAATTTGCAAGAAATAAAATAAACCCTGCTGTCTTCACCAATCTTCTGGTAACGGCTTCCGACGGAGGACGCTCCTCTTCCTCCGAGTTCCCGACTTGTCACCGGCCTCAGCAACAGCAACTGTCCACTAACTGGCCCTCGCCAGCACAGTCGGGGCTTTAGTCTCCACGAGATCCATGACTAAGTTATTCTCCTAGACATGTACCTGCTTCGAAATGGGGCATTCTCTTAGACGAAGAGGGGTCGGTCATTCTGTATAGGCGCTACAGCACTAGTGACACTAGTAGCTCTGGGGCCACGAAGTCTCCGAGCCAGTGCGTATTGGGATCACTTCCATGGAGAGCGCAAATACACATAATGATGGAAGCTGACGAGCCTCTAAACCCACAGGTACAATTCCCGAGTAGGAAGTGTGCCCGGGATGTTGAACTAACTGTTCATCGTATCCAGTGCTGAGATTAAGCATACGTTGAATTACATCTGCACTACTTTAAAATTGGAAAAGAAAATGTGCTTTTGTCCAAATTGTGACCCTGCGAATTGCATCACTGGAATACCTGAATGGTGTGCTATTATTATTTACTATTAATCAGCCAAAATATCCATCTTTTATTCTCCCCAGCATCTTTGTACAGAACTGGTGAAATTAGTTACAGTATTACTTAACCACGGGGGCACGCGGTAGCGCAGTTAGTTGAGGCACTATGCTACAAGCCGGAAGGTCACGGGTTCAAATCCCGATGAGGTCATTGGATTTATTTTCAATTTACCTAATCCTTCCAGCCGCACTATGGCCTTGGTGTCAACTCGGCCTCTAACAAAAATGAGTACCAGGAATCTTCCTGGGGTAAAGGGCTGCAGGCGCGTAAGTCTGACAACCTTGCCGCCATCTATGAGCCGATTGTCTAGAAAATGTGGGAACCTTGACGTCTCACAACCCAGTGGGCCTCCACGGCCTATCACAGGGATAGCTTTACTTTTATTTCTTAACCTCTCAGTGAGAATAAGACAGCTCTGGGCTGGCCAGCAATTCTGATCTGTTAGTCGAGAGACACCAATGAACAAGTGGAGTGGCAGTGTGATACAGACATTACTTCTTACCCACCGAATCATGTCACAGAGGAAGTGGGAAAGCGCGTAATGTCGCTCTTCCCATGTATGAAATATTAAAGCAATGTTTCACGGACACAACTACAGTACCAGCGGGGCTTTATCTTTTGTAATGAGATTTTGCATTTCTCTTTCTCCGTCAGAAATTCCACAGTTTTTTTAAAACCTTTAAACTCAAGTGAGAAAAAGTGGGCCTACAGTTATATCACTTTGAAGACCGATATTCATCTAAACAATACTTAAGTATCTGGTCCCTACCTTACAGAGAATTCTTTTAAATTTCATTAAGGAAGCAAGTGTTCTTCCTCCTGAGTAAAAGTGAAACCTACTGATACATTCTGTAGCTGATGAAACGGAGATTCCTTTTTAAACGTTACCGTGCTTTAGAGGGGCGTTATCAATACACGCGAGCTCACTGTGGCTGGTCTATGGCCAAACAGATTTGGCGCACGATACTGTAAGGTAACTGACAATTCAAAGTATTATAGTACTTGTTGCTTAATAGCAATTGTATGCATGAAGTAGTACAATTCAATTTCAGTTCTACAGCACATGCTACCAATGTGTAAAAGAACGCAGAATCCAGTAGTTGTCTGGTACAGCGTACGTTAGAACGGATGGTCAAGCTGAACAGTGCACAAAATCAGTCTGAAAGTGGCTGTGTAAAAGCAAATTACCAGTGAACACTGAATCATGCTGGCGGTCGAGGCAGGCGAGCAGACTTGGCAAACAGGAAGTTCTGCCGCGTGTAGGGAACGCATCCGGAAAACTGGGCTATGTCACCTTCCGCTGCTTTCCTTGGCTGAGGATTGGCCTGGCCCATTCGAGACCAGTTTTGCATCAGAACGCAACTAAATTACAGTTTTACTTGCATTTCCAAAATACTCGTAATTTTGGTGTTTCTATTTCTCCCCCTCCAACAGACAGTCCAACCGTCGCAGCGTGAGTGCGTGAGTTTATGTTGGTTTATTGTCACCCACTTCCGGCTCTGTGTGTGGCCGTCATGTTTCCTGGTTTTAATTTAATAACTGTTATTCGATAATTAATGTAGTTATGCGTTAGTTTCTGTTTCTCCACGACTGCAATTATGGCATATTCTTTGGCCGGTGTACGTACAGTTCGTGGGTGATCACTGATCAGCATTCACGGGTGCCGTAGGAGTTACACTTCTTGTCTCACAAAAATGATGCTCCAGTCGTTGAAACACATTAACGTCCGGATGAAGTAGACCAGGATGGCGTAATGCGTATTCTCGTGCAGCACTACGAGCTCGTCTGTTACAAGTAGCGGGGGTTAAGCGCATGTCACGGTATTCATCGTGTGCGTATACAATCATCATTCGATCATAACTAGGTGTACAGGTAATTATTTGTGCTCTTTTAAAGAAAGAAAGTTATAATATGAAACTATTGTGGCATGTAGACCCGCAAAATAAGCAAAGTTATAAGAGTCGTTACTAAGTAAAGAAGCATGTTTCCACGAAACGATTTGATACAACAATAATGGGGAGCGCTTTTGTCTACGCGGTCCCCTGCTGAGATATTTAAGCAGGACAAGTCTAGAAGAAGCCAGGAATGACGGTGCTGGCGAAGGCCAGCAGCAATTTAACCAACCAACCGACAGTTAGCTGAGCCGAGTTCAGGAATGGTGGCGATAGCTGGTGAAGAGTATAACAGACTGAGACAGCGTTTAATTGAGATGATGATAAGGGAAGTTGAGCTGCTGCAGTCAGTGAGAATTAGTGAGAAGAACAAATAGTGCGGTGAAATTGAATATACGCCATGATGGCGGACGCCCCAGTACGGGAATTCCGGAAGTACTGGACACAGAAGCTAGCATATCTGAAATCTCATTGTCATATCATCTTGAAGAAATATCCGGAAGCAGCTTCTGAAGTACAAGTATGTATGAAGCCCTCAGTGACAATGAGAACGTCGCCAGATCTACACCGGCTAAAGCATGGGAATGCTCTGAGTGGACATCTGTCGCATTTAGTGCGGAGGGAAATAGGGTAAACACTGCAAAGGTCTAGAAGGGAAGCCGCCTTTTAGCGTTATTTACAGCATGTACAAGGTAACAATGAATGAACTGAAGGCCGACCTGGAGGTGAGTGCACAGGCAAGACACAGTGGTGGAAAGGAAAAGAAACCTCACTGGAATCAACGGCCCAGGAAGCTAAGAGACCCAAGAGGCATATCTCTTGCAATACTTCTCAGACAGCCAGTTCCAACATCCGCAGCCGACAAGCTGCCTCCAATAGCAATGTTAACTAGCAAATGCTTACCTGAGCACGGGGTCTGCTGAAGAAGAGCAGGAGGCTCCAAGGTAGGTCGCCAACAACAGATAATGTGAGTTCCGAAATACACGAAGTGGAACCCGTACCATAACAAACGAAATAGCGGACTATTCAGCTATGAAATCCTACCTGGAGAAAATAATTTCTATTATATTTCCTTCTCCCCAATTTCCGAAGAGCCTATCGAGGCAGTAATCCGTCACCCACCCCCACAAAAAAATTGCCAGCACAAGATATTTCCAACAGCCTCGATGACTTAGGCTGCAACGTCACCAGTGTGAGGCAAATGATGCCCAATTGAACAGCACCCAACGGGAAACCCCAAGTGGACCCCCCCCCCTTTCCCGTCTATTCTTTGTTACTTTAAAAAAGTAACACAAAATCTTGAGAGATATTCAACCTGAATAGCCTTAAGCATATTATCATCACGGTAGATTTATACCCAGCTCTGAAATTGTCAACATTTCGGCCACGCCTTGGCTAACTGCAGGCAACCCCGTAGATGTTTGTGATGGGGTGGCGGTCACCTGAATAAGGAAAACAAATACAGAATCTACACCATTGTGATCATGCGGCACATTTAAGTAACTTCGGTGGATTCTCGAATGTTTTGTGGAGCCTGTTGCTCATCCAGTTGACAGTCGCTGTGTTTTTGTTCTTCCTGGTTTTCCCGTTTCTTCGGATCTCCATTTCATATAGCGCAGGGACCGCCTGTGGACTCGATGTTCTGTTTTCTTGCAATTAACGAGACATTCCAGTGATTTAATATTTCTGCTGGCGGGGAATGGGATTTAAAAACATTTTAATGATTATAGTCGAAGAGAGTGATTGTAAATAAGTAGGCGCTTGCCTATGTATTACTATTACTGTATCAAGTGGATTGCCTTGCAAGCAAGGAAACCGCACGCGGATATTGATCACTGTTGGGGTCGTATTGTTCCAGTTACTGACTTCTCGCTAGCCTTCTGATGCACTCTCTTATTAATGGCATTCCTGTCTATTCGTGTTAAATTTTAATTAGTGTTACCCTTGGCAATTCTGTTATTATTTTAGGAACTATGTTTTGAAGCGTCTGAATTGCGTTTATGTAAGTTTTAGCAGCTTAACCCCAGACGGGTGAGGCATATGTCACTGTATTATTGCTCGCACTGGGTGGTGTTTTTGTTGTGCTTAATAGTACTGCTAGATTAATGTCTTTGGTGGAGAACTTATTCTAAAATAATAACTGTGGTCGTAGTCTGAATTCATCTAAATAATATTTATAATATATATAAATTCTCCCTCACAGAAAACATACGGCATCTCCATAATGAAGACTTGTCGGTTAATAGTGTTAGGGGAAATTGTCTCTGTTTTTCTGCAACTCAGATGGCAGCAAGAACGTACGCTGTGGACAGTAATGCAGTTTTTTTTTATGTTCAAGCGGGAGGTAGATATTGTGACCACTCTGCTTTGAAGGAATATTTGCGGACTCCATTGCATGTCTCGGCCACAGATTCGTAGCTACCTACGTTCACGACGCAAGTAGCCTCAGCTCTGACGTTACAGAATATGACCTAATTCGTAACATGAACTGGTTGTATTGATTAGAAATTTCTGTGGGCAGTAGCACGTGAACAGATAGAGGAATGAATATCTTGACTACAAAACACGTGTTACTTTATTTTACGCTTACTAATAAGTGTACTTTTATAATGTGTTCTTTAAATTGTTTCGATATTTTGTAGACAGTATTTCTGAATAATGGTCTACTTCTCATAATAGCGTCCAACATGTAACCCACAAAACTATTGTCACGTGTAGGGGTGACTATAGACGGGGTTTTGGATTGGAGAATGGATTTATTGACATCGTATATATTCGCAACTCGGAACCACAGGCAATAGATCGCTGTCGCTGATCTACACAGTTTACAGTTCACCGTTACGCACTAGGATTCTCAGTCTTCACTAGCCGTATCCTGGCAACGGATTTGTAACCGTCTCACTGTGACTTTATATCACACATGAAGTCTTTTGACAGCATGAATCCTTTCATGCCATTATTCTGCAGCTACTAATTCTGAAGTCTCGACTCAATTCAATTCCTCTGCTCCCAAGCTCATATCCCGGCAGGCTGGCGTCTGGAAACTCAACTTCTGACTTTACTGCCCTATGCTGACGAACACTTCTTCATAACCACTTTGCACGGACCACGCTGAAAACACAGCCACTAGTGTTAAGGAGGTGGGTTTAGTGATCCGTTGCCTAGCAATAGACGTTATATTGTTGCGTGCATTGGCTCCCGCGGGAATGTGTTCACCGCGTCGTTACCTAGCAATCGGTAAACACGTCACAGTATATAATATATAAGTAATTTCTTAACTCTTGCAAATTCACTTTTAAAATATCTCGTTTAAGGGTAAACTTAGCACAGACACGTTAACCTTGAGTCACTCATTTGCCACGTCATACATGATTACACAGTGAAGTGTGATTACTTGTTTGTTAAATCTCCCTCACATATTTACTGTCCCTCTGAATATCCTCCCTCCTCTTAATTTTATAGATGGTTGTTAGAAAGGTAGGGGTGAGTATGAAGGCGGGGTGATGTAAGAAATTAACATCTTGTTGTGAGCAGGACTGGAACCCACGACCATGTGAACCAAATCTGCAAATGTCGCTCGGTTCTACTTGTGAAAGCCTAGTCAAGAGCGACTTTGGCATGATTTTAACATGTGTGAGTTTATCTTCGCGGAACTCCGGTTCAGATATCATTGAAGGTCAAATATCTATAGGAATCATGGTGAAAATGAATGTGCACTACTAAGTTTAAGACATACATGACAGCATAACGACCTTGGAAATGTAGGCCGCGGCACGTGATTCGCCTGAGACCAGCTTCTGATCCCCATGAACCCTCATTCGTAACATATTTGTGACCTGCAAGCCCACATCATTGTTTTATTATATGGACACACATCGGAAGCTCTACAAGGTCGTTACTCACGTGTACGTGTGGCGACTGAGCTGCAAGTAGTCTTGATTCGAATTCCATAGATCCCAGGTTCAAGCCTTTGCACGCAAGTCGGGCCTCTCTCTGAAAGTTTTCATGGTTTTCCTCTAGGACGGATATAAGGATAATGCCGCAAAAACAACTCATCTTGTCAGGCCACTGTAGAAACTTCCTTAAATAAAAAAGTCATTGATTTCTTGGCGATTAGTTATGAAATATTAATGATTAGTTTTGGCACAAACAGAAAGAGACGTGCAGCTGTGAAATTCTATATGAGATCTGAGGTTGTCACGGCGGTCAGTGTTAACATCAGAACCTTCGGGGGGTTGTGCACCCGTTATTTTGGAATATATATATATATATACACACACACACATATCAGTGTTTATGTGAAGGCTGTTGCCTGCTATTTAAGCTTACCTTGAAGTTGGTGGTTGCAGGTTCCTATGTACCAAACCGCACATGTTACTGCTCTACATGTCAAGAGCACTAGAAGCTGACAGATCTGTTACTGTTCTACATGTCAGGAGCACTAGAAGCTGGCAGATCTGTTACTGCTCTACATGTCAGGAGCACTAGAGGCTGGTAGATCTGTTACTGCTCTACATGTCAGGAGCACTAGGGGCTGGCAGATCTGTTACTGCTCTACATGTCAGGAGCACTAGAGGCTGGCAGATCTGTTACTGCACTACATCTCAGAAGCACTAGAAGCTGGCAGATCTGTTAGCACTCTACATGTCAGGAGCACTAGAAGCTGACAGATCTGTTACTGCTCTACATGTCAGGAGCACTAGAAGCTGGCAGATCTGTTACTGCTCTACATGTCAGGAGCACTAGAGGCTGGTAGATCTGTTACTGCTCTACATGTCAGGAGCACCTCTCAAATTCATGTAATCTTCAGGTTTCTATCATCCATGATATTCAAGTGCAGAGTGCTGAGGTGTGGTGGTCTCTAAAATCAACTGTTCTCATAAGATGTTTGCCGATTGTTTATAACACTGGCCGAAACCCGGATCCTTCTTGTGATGCCAGCCCACGAATGTTAATTAATCAAGCATGCAATAATTGTATGGTAAAACCATACAAATAACTGCAGTTCTATTAAATAAAATGTACTGTTTATATGTGTATCATAACAAGCACCTATAAACTAATCTATGTTTCCTTTTGATCTGCTAGTCTTGCATCCAGCATTTTGAAGGTGCATGTCGAAAGCGCCCACCCTCCCTGCCAAAAGGCAGCCCACACCTGATTTAGACAACTGTTAGAGAGAGCTGATGTGAGGCAAACTTTCGCAATGAAACGATGAAAGTAGATTAATTAGCAATAAGGAAGGGAAATTATGTTTTTATCTGGTAGAGACACGTGAAGACCTTCTGGGAGCAAGCGTGCAAATCGAGTGGTTACAGTTGATTCCTGTTATCGATACTGATGTGTTTCAATTATTCCTGTACAAACGCTATGGTGATATTGAAATATATAGGATAGACGATTCACTTTTAGAAAGTAGCTCGTTGGAATAACGACATCTTTGTTGTGCAAGTTATGTCGAAATACTAAATACAACGCCTGGCTGTTTAAATCTCTTATTTATGATCGATGAAAGGTATTAAGCAGTTGATTCAGTTCTTTATTATGTTTCTTGGCGTGCACTGAGACCTGGCTGACAATGAATGTTAAATTTTATTTTTAAAATAGGTCCGTGTTTTCTGTGGTAGTGCCTATATGCAGATTCGCAGTTTTGTGTCAGTCCAGAATGTTTGTTATTGCAACACAGGAATAGAATGAACTGCAGGGGACTCGGCGCGCAAAGCTTTTAAGGCGGTTGTCAAAAAGGCCGCAAGAGAAGAATTGTAGTGTAGGTAGCGGAAGTGTGGTAAGTACTGAACGACTGTTCAGGAAATGAAAGTTAAATTAAGTCCTACACTATTATATGTCGTTTTAGAGTACAAAACAAACAGTAAATTAGAAGAAAAATAACGTGGAGATATTCTACAAATAATATTTATTGCATTTTTTCACTTTTATGCTTTCATTTTAATTGGAGAGGACAAATTCATGTTTTTTAAATCCCTGTATGAAATCAATGCATATGTGGTCTCTTTAAAGAAATATATGTAAATTGTCATATTTTGATGTGACAAACCAGTTAGAAGGAAATGAATCAAACCTTACAGAGACGACATGAAATACGAGTATGTGTTGCAGTGATACGTTTCGGTTACCTCCGCAAACTGCACACGGCACCAAGTACAATTTTGCGGTTTATAATTATGAAGCATCTTTTGTCTGTAATATTGTTTCTAATAATTCTGTATAGGAATACCTACCCAGTATCTTAACGCATTTATTTCCTGGCAAAGTGGAGCCGTGTATGGAGAAACTATAAACTACTGAGTAGCAAACAAAAAGAAACTCCATGGTTTTAGTCCGCTAAGCGAACTATACCGACCGCACTAACTTCATCGACAAGCGACGGTCGCTCGGTCGGTATAGTTAGTTACTGAGTACCACATACGTAATTTAGTGACGAATTTGCAGTTTCATGCAATGAAATCAGGCATGCTACGAGATTGGGTGTGTTATCCCACTTTTCCCCCAAACACTATCGGAAATAATATCTTGACGAAAACGAAGGAACACCTCCTTAATTATCATTCTTTTTCTGAAAACTGGAATGAAATAGGGGCCCTATAATTAGATTTAGCGAGGATGTTGTACTGTGCACTGTTTAAAGTTGCATGAAATCGGATTAATGATGAATATAATATATTGTGAAGGATTGATGAGGAAATTCTTGTGGGCAGTTTCTAAGTAGTATTTCTGACACTTTCCTAAAAAAAGTGAAAACCCAGCAAGTAGCAGCCTATTTTCTTTTTGCCTACTCAGAAACTGTGAACTTGAATATATTATTGCCTGACATGATCTTTAAACATGGGAGCTCACTTGTTATTTAGTTTGCAGAGGTTCACTGCCTTTCAGTACGACTAACATCATTTCAGCAGTTGCTACGTCTGTTCCATCCATAGATAGGGACAGAGTCAGTACTTCAATACATCATTCAAATATTGATAATGATACATTAGAAAACAAATACTTGTATCATAGAAATTTCACTGGGTTAGAATTTCAGAATCTGAACCGTTGTCTTTCGTGTTTGTGCGTTTGGCTTGCATATATCTCATTCTGAACTGGAATCAGACGTGCATGCAACCTCAATACTGCAGCTCTGAACATGTTAAAGAGATCGGCAGCTTTACAATTGTGTGGGGACAGCTGTTGTTTTACGTTCGATGTACACAATACTCGTAAAAGCCTGAAGTGCTGGTAAGTTCAAGGCAGAGGCGCTATTGAGTACACTCACAACTTGTTACTGTTATTTGCAGCCTTTTTGATCCTTATCCCTAGCCCTTGTTGCCAGTTCAGATGGCTAAAACCTTCTGATTTTATAGGACATGATGATTTCCCTGGCTTTCTCATGAAGCATTGTTCAGCTATTTTTATTCTTATTCCTATAGTAAATATATAGTCAAGGTAAGCCTGACTCAGCAGTATTTTTTCTAGAAGGAAGTGGCTGTTCTACGAGCCTTTAAAAATGGCAGTCATGCTTCTGCCAGCAACTGTAGATCCAGCCATATTCTCAGTAATTTCTCTAGATGTTTTAGTTCGTTATTCAGTCGTGTTTTAAATTCACCCAACCTGAATCCGATTGCTACTTTGTAGACTTTATTGATTTTATAACTACGCTTGTTCGCGCTGAACGTCAGGCTGCTGTTAACTGTTTTCACCTTAGCAGTGCATTTGACCTGGCCGATCACAGTGACCGGCCGCGCGGCCTGAGGCGCCCGCTCGAACACTGGGGTCGTGGGTTCGAATCCCATTCGATGCATGGACGTCTGTATGAGTTTATTCTGTTTGTGTTGTTCTATGTGTAGGTAACGGCCTTGCGACGGGCTGATCACCCGTCCAAGGGGTCCTTCCGACTGTATATAGGATTAAGGAACTGAAAAATAACCAATGTCCAACAAAGGGCTGTAGAGCCAGAGAGGGGGGGGGAGTGCATTTGACCTCGTTCCGCATGACCTCTTCTGCAAGTCAAGTTCCTCTTGGTTCTCTGGTTCCCCAGTTATTTAACCGGTAGACAATCTCAGGGTCATGTTTCCGGTACTCTCTCCCTCCCTGACATTTGATGTTACTTCCGGTGTGTCATGGGGCCTTTTGCTTTTTAACTTATTTATTAATGACTAGGACTACTACTAAAGCTTCCTCATAATAAGACTACAGAAGGCTGCCACAGCTGAGGCAATTAGTTGCCGACTTTCCACTGCGGTGGTCCGGATTGGATCCCAGATTAAGCAATATGGAAGTTATGGTGGACTTTATGGTACTGTCGATTGGAGATTACTTCTGATTCCCTTGCCAGTTTTCGTTCCACGGAATAGCGCAAAATGATTAATCAGCCCACCATCCGACGCCATATAACCTTGTTACTCACAAATTCATAATGATAAATAGTGAAACAGATTTTCTTTTTTCCCTGGCACTGCAGCCCCCGTGGGCCTAGGCCTACCTCCATGAACTTCTCCGTTCACTTCGGTTTTTCTAGATCTTACACATTCGGTTGGACTCCTTGGGCGGGTGATCAGCTCGTCGCAAGGCCTCTACCTGTATACAAACACAGAAAAACGCACACACACAAACTAAACATCTATGCCATGAGCGGGATTCGAACCCACGATCCCGGTTTCAAAGCTAGCGAAGAGAGTACATGCCTTAGACCGCTCGGCTACCGTGACCGGCAGTGAAACAGATTACATGAAACAAAGTCAATAACTGTGTTTGCGGCCGTCTCTAATCTACAAAGTACGCGGTGTTACGTCCCGGAAACTGTAATCTTAATATTCACCGCCACAGGAAAATCGAATCTCCGTATGGTATTCCTATAAGGGTGGTATATTTGTACCAAACTACACGGCGTCAGATTCCAGAAGCCCGAAACCCTAATATTCATCCCTGTGAGAATATTATTTCCCATATAGTGATCATCTATGGCTGGTATATCTTTACCAGACTACTCGGCGTCACGCCCCAGAAGGCGGTGTACTCTTTATAGTCTCACTTGCTAGAGTGCCTGTAGACGGGGCTTTGAATTGGAAATTGGATTTACTGACCACTTCAACACACGACTTGTGACTACACTTAATTATAGCGCCATCGCTGATCTCCACACTTACTACAGCACACGCTAAGTCTTTTCAGTCTGCTGCAGTCTCCACGAGTCGTTCCCTAGTAACGGCGTCTAACAGCGGGGATTCTTCAGCTGTACATACCAAGCCTTCTCTTCCAAAATTCCTTTACAGCTCTCACAGTGCATCAACTGACTAACTCCCAGGATGGCTGCCATTTGACCACAACCTCCTGGTCTTCTCTTCACGCGCTGACTTTCAACTGACTAAGCTCAGACTCAGAATTATTTTAGAACCGGCGGTTTACTACCAATCAGTTCTTCTTGACAGAAAGCCCCTTGAGACTCACGACCAGCAATTTCTTTTTTCAACTGAACATTTGCACTCATAGTCCTTATGGAACATACGCTCTGAGGAGAAGATGGATCTGTCGTTTACAATTGCTGCTGACCCTCAGCAGCCATTTTCAGGACTCATAACCACATTTTAGTGTCTCAGATTCGAAGTTTAATTTAGTGCTGGGTTACACACCTGCAACAGGCTACAGCCATTCTCTTCCACGTCCTTCACCGGGATATATATATATATATATATATTCGATATTTCTATTTCCTAGCCAAACTTTATTTACTTACTTTTTATATTCTGTATTGAGTTTGTATATATCCTTCATGACACTTATATAACACACTTTTCAAGTATGAGAACTATTTGCAGTAGGATAAAACGAGATGTAACCAGAAGTTAGTAAGCAGCCTGAAGTTAGGTGGTATTCTTTACTTACCAGTACCTTCAAGGATAATAGTTCTCAGATGAATTAGGAGCTCTCCAGTGCCACATACTCCGACCAGCTTAGCCCCGTCCCTAACGCTTGTACTTCGAATTTCATTTGGGCCTCTGCTTGTTCTGGATGGGATTCTGAGCTTTCATGAGCAATAAGTCCGCTAAAATCGCGTATTTTCGGGCCATCAGCCGCATCAGAGTCGAGACGTCTTGGAGACCTGCGTATCTCATCAAGGTTTGTGGCATTGCCCGTAAAGATTTTAGTGCGCCCGGGTGAGATTTAGCAGCTTTCCACAGCCCCTCATTCGAACCACGGTGCAGTAAGACAGGATATGCCTTGATCACTTCATCATGGACTTCAATCAGTGCAACAGGACGCTAAAATATAATATTACCAACTAATTTCGTAGACATAAAGACACTGAAAGCGAAATATCATGTGTAGTTGAAACAGTCGTTCAAACAACTACCGAGGAATAAGTCAGTACAGAACTCAGTCACCGTCCATTAAATGATTCAGGAACTGTCACGGCCGGCAGATAGTTCAATTGTGACTTTGAAACGGTCTTCATATCTGCAAGCATGAAGGTCATCTAAGACCAAGTTTCCCATCATGGTCCTCGGACCACCACCGATGCGTAAAAATATTTCAAGTGGTCCGCCTATGCCTTCAAGGTCAAAGTGACTTATACAATGAACATATAGGCAACGAATCCCTCCCCCCTTTCCGCCCCATTTAAGATACATCCCTGTTGCTCATTCTCGCTCATTACACTGAATGCATGTGAGTTGACGTCATTTTTCATGTATGCGTGTATAAACATGTGACTTTCGTCGCAACATTTTTATACGAGGCTTATTCAGACAGTAAATGCCGTTTATTTTAGGTAATTAATGTAGAAGCGGGGGAGAGCTCACGCATGCGAGGTAGCGTGACATGACTCATTGCCTTGCATACCATCACATAACTGATCACCTAGTGTTTGCTCTTGTCTCTGCAGAATGAGTTATGATATGCCCTACTACAGACAATCCCGTCATCTGCGGAATTCGCGCTAAAGGCATGATTGCTGCGGAAATCCACCGTGAATTATGCACGGCGGGTTACGGTCAAAATATATTTAATGAAGGAGGTGCTAGACAATTGTGTAGAATGTTCAAAGATGTGCAAATAAATGTTCACTTTGAAGAGCAAAGTGATCGGCCGGCCATCTGTAGTGAGTGATGAATCCGTTCAAAGCGTTGGCCAAAGAATGTGTGAAAGACGGCACTTCACATCCTTCGTGTGAATTTCCACAAACTTCACGCCGTTTTTTATACGGGATTATCGCAGTTAGGCTAGACTGTCACAAGTTTTGTGCAAGATGAGTTCCGAAAATACTCACGGGTGCGTAGAAAACGCAAAGAAAGGCTTCGACTTTGACACTTTTAAAACGATACCACAAAGATGGCGATGAATATCTCAGTCAGGTCATACAAGTGTTAGCCTATGAAACCTGAGTTTCGCTTCTGAATGTTGGAACCAAGTGCAATCAAAACAACGGGTGTACATACATGCACCAAACAAGCCGAAAAAAGTTTCAAAAGACGCTGTTTGTCTGCAAGAAAACTGATGTCAATTGTTTTCTGGGATAGGAGAGATTGCTGATGATGGAGTCCATCCAACAAGGGACCGCAGTAATGTCAGAGGTGTATTGCGAAACACTAAAGAAACCTAACAACATTGGGCCATTGAAAACAAAAGACGTGGAATGCTGGCATGCGGTGAACGAGTAGTGTTCCTCCGTGACAATGTGTGTCCGCATACAGTTGGTTGCACTCGAGTACTACTTAAGCATTTCAACTGGGAGTTGTTTGACCACCATCTTTATAGCCCTGACTTCGCACCTTGCGACTATCATCAGAAGAACCTGTTGAGATCATAGCGCTTCAACAATAATGAAGAGAAGATGGACGATGTTAAGACGTAGCTGAGCTCAAAGCGCCACACTGCTTTGACACAGGTATACAGAAACTTGTTCCCTGATACGACGAATGCCTCAGTTCCGGTGGTGACTACGCTGAGAAGTAGCTTAAGTATATACGTATCTTTTGTACATAATAAATTTTATTTTTCTCATTCCTTGTTTTGTTAACAGTTCACTTACTTTCGGAATAGCCCTTGTATTTCCTTCATTCTAAAAGTCGTGGGTCTGTAAATGATAATAATTTTCAGTGTAATTCTTTTCAAGTCTCCTAAAATCTTCTTAAAATATTCGGGTAATTGTTAACGAAAACCAACATGGTAAGGAGTACATAGTTTGAAAACTTTTGGGAACCCCTGATCAAGAAGACGCTATCAAACATAATGGAATTATGTAATTGTGACTGTGTTATGAATAANTTTTTTGTACATAATAAACTTTATTTTTCTCATTCTTTGTTTTGTTAACAGTTCACTTACTTTCGGAATAGCCCTTGTATTTCCTTCATTCTAAAAGTCGTGGGTCTGTAAATGATAATAATTTTCAGTGTAATTCTTTTCAAGTCTCCTAAAATCTTCTTAAAATATTCGGGTAATTGTTAACGAAAACCAACATGGTAAGGAGTACATAGTTTGAAAACTTTTGGGAACCCCTGATCAAGAAGACGCTATCAAACATAATGGAATTATGTAATTGTGACTGTGTTATGAATAATCACTTTTAGTTACTAGGGGCAATGTGCTGTAAAGGCGGTTTGAAAAGCAAAAATAAGAACACAAAACGCATTCCAGCATTGATGACAAATAAAGACCTTGCGCCTTTGCGATATGAAAGAAAGAGTTGCATGTAAGCGTGACTTATAAACAGACCCTATCTAGATATGCTGATTACATGACGTGTCCACACTATGAAAGTGAGGCATATGAATATTCTATCTATGAATGTAGTTTCATAGTTTCATTTACTTTAAAACTTCAGTGATTCGGTTCTGCGCGGGAAACATTTACTGCTCACGACAACCTCTGCATCATTAAAGTCTGGTGTCTACTCTTGCTGTGTATGAGGGGATTTATTGGGAAGCCACTGGAAAATTATATTCCCTATATGTAGTTTTTTAAGAAATTTGGGACGCAGCCTGTTGATAACTAGAAGACTTCTGTAATATCGCCATTTCAACTATTGACACCGTCGCCGGTCCATATCGATGCAATGAGAGAACCGTCAGGAACTTACTAATAAAACGTGAGCATAGAAATATTCTTTTTTTTTTTACGCTTCCCTCCAGTTTTCACCTCTTCTTACAGCCTGTTTTCGTGCGATCCCTTTTAATATCAAACTTTAACCAATCCTTTTCTCCCAAATAAGTTCCTCCCTTTAAGAGTTTGATCCACAATTAGTTGCTTTGCATGCTGAGAGCTGCAGTCCCTGCACCACAGTCAGCGGATAAGTAACACCTCTTGATTGTGAAAATGCAGACAAAGGTTTGCTACTGAACCTCAGTGGAGGAAGGTGTGAAAACAGCAACAGGCCTTGGAGGCCTTAGGGCTGTGAGACGTTGAGGCTCTTGCAGTTTCGGCACAATCAGCTCCCAGACGGGGGTGAGGCTGTGAACACTACGCGCCGGCCGCCTGTCATGCCCAAGATGATTCCTGGTACTTGTTTCTTTTAGAGGCTGATTCGACCCCAGGGCCATAGTGCAGCTGGAACGATTACATTAGCTTAGAAAATACAATGACCTCATTGGGAATCGAACCGGCGACCTTCCGGCTTGTAGTATAGTGCCTCAATCAACTACGCTACCGCGTGTTCTCATCTTTCATGTGTTTTCTCTTATTTATGAATATGGACGATGTGCAGCATTTATCCTTCTACGTGTTCAGCGTGGACAATTCATATTAGCTGGGAAAGTTTCGTTATTTAACTGTACACCGGTCTCTTGTAGGTGTAGCCTGTTGGCTGGTTGCTGCATGACACTGAATCAAAGATCAGTTGCGTTGTCTGTGACAGTGAGTCAGTAGAACATCAGTGAAATGACAGGCTCTGACTTCTGGACACCGATAATTTATCATTTACGAATAAATACGTTTCTTTAAGTTCTGTGACGTTAGCGTATTACTTTGAAGTTCGTTTCAAGAGTCTGCAGAAGAACCAGAAGAGTCTGTGTGAAGAAGGGCCAGCAGAAGAACCAGAAGAGTCTGCGTGAAGAAGGGCCAGCAGAAGGACCAGAAGAGTCTGCGTGAAGAAGGGCCAGCAGAAGAGCCAGAAGAGTCTGTGTGAAGAAGGGCCAGCAGAAGAACCAGAAGAGTCTGCCTGAACAAGGGCCAGAAGAAGAACCAGAAGAGTCTGCGTGAAGAAGGGCCAGAAGAAGAACCAGAAGAGTCTGCGTGAAGTGGGGTTGATCTCTATGGTGGAGATGTAATATTGTGACCCATTGCTAGGAAACGACTCGGTAAACAAGCACGCAACAAATATGCAACCAACAATAGAGCAGACCCATTTCTAGACAACGCCCGCAGTACACACAGGCAACACTAGAACCAGTGTTTCTCTGTGGGTTCGCATATATCCATTGCTAGGCAACGGATGTGTTTTCTGTGCTGTGGTCTGACTGGAGGCTATATAACTAGAGGTCAGCGTTAATTGACAGTTCAGTTCAGTTCAGTTCGATTGGAAGTCAGAATAGTTCCAGCGGAGTGCCCAGTCTGAAGATGACAGTGTGTCAGTGATTTGTGAACTGTGTAACCAGGTGCAATAAATTCGATCGTCAAATCCAAAACCCGTCTTATTAGTAACGCAAACCCCGGATACGTGACAATATGTTTTATATTCGGTACGAACTGAATTTTCGTATATTGATTAGAATAAATTCAGTCTTTAAGGAACCGAGAATTATGAAGGCTCCTAGAGCCGTCAGACAGTGAAACATGGTCATGATTCCCGTGGGACTGAGAACCAAGAATCACTGTACTGGCGAGAAACAGCAGCAGTTCAGCAGTCAGTCTTTAATATGCGGACTATACAGTACAATACAATACAATAGTGTACAACAATTTACGGAAATTATATGTACGTACCTGATGATAGCTGTGAGCGGCCGAAACATGTCGTTGAATTTACCTGAAATCACGGACTAAGTGATGATTCAACCACTAACCTGTGAAGTTACACTGAAGGCTGTATTGTACATCATATGTATAGTTTTGAGTTGTGTTCTTTCGTAGAAGGCTGACTTGTACGAATTATGGATTTGTGGAAATAATGCAAGAAGCAGCAGAAAGGTGTCTCAGCGTCACACAGACAAGCCTTGGGTTCTGGGCCTTATACATCTAAGTCACGTGTCTTCTCTCTCTTTCTGTCTGCACGCGGGGAAAGCGTGTTAACCAAACACCTGGAGCAAACTTGAAATGGATTTTTTTTTGTATTGCTCCCACATGACGTTGAATACTGCAAAGTAACGTGTCTACTCTCGTACTAAAACCTAACAAGCTATGAAGCATGACTTGCGAATTTAAGATAAGATTGCACACGTCTTACGGCACAGAGTATTATGCAATATCGAATATCTGGACACCTTAACCATTATTTTATGTGGCTGTCATGATCAGTGTTAGGAAGTCGGCCTTGAGCGCGTACCCCAATGTCAACGCACTTGCTGATCGACCGGAAACACTGCATAGTAGTTTCGCGAGGTGGGGGAGGTCTCGGGACATTCAGACTTAGGTAATCTTTTCGTTAGTTCTGCAGTCTGAGTTGGTTTCGGCACGCATAGAGAATTGGACACGAAGAGGTGAGAAAGGTGACCGTGATTAAGAAGGACTTGAGATAACGTGACGAGAATACACATGACAGTGCAGTTAAGGCTGTGCGTACACATGTTCCTATAACGGTGATCCTTTGTGGGTTCGCCATCCGCCTTATTGCACGCGGCAAGGTAACAGCTGTAGAGACGGGGGCTGCAGAAAAGCATCTGAAGCTTAGAGTGAAGTGGTGAGTGGAGTGAAAATGTTCGCTTTTCGTTCTGTAAACGGACAATCCTGTACGAAAGTACCCTTTTATTTACACGTTATGAATGTGTAAAATTGTTGGGTGTAGGCTGTAGAGGTTCTGAAGAACTGAATTCTATTTGTCAGACGAATGTACGCATGAAACAAATTGTTTAAAAATTTTAACATGATCGTCATTGATACCGACGATTGAGAACATTGCAGCACACGCCTGGCTCCCCTACGGTACATGTGGTCTTCCTTTCTGTTAATTCGTTATACTGACCATAGGTCTGCGACTCGGGCAGATTGGTTAGCTATTGCTATTGCTATTTTCTATTAAAAACTAGTATAATTATTTTGTTTCATAGGGACTCAATACAAAGAAACAGACGTTTGCTGTGTTTCAGTATCAAAATTAAGCAAGCAGTTATACAGGGTGATTCACGAAGTTTTTCCCCGGCTTATGGTACATATTCCTAGGGTTATTTCCTACAAAATTTCCTTATAAACTTTTGGTCGATTTTCGATAGTTACGGAGTAACAATAGATTTTCGAAACGCATCATTGTGAATGCAGCGCTATGCTTCAGCGTGGGCGACCATACGTTCCAGTCAGCTATGTCAGCAGATAAGGTAGACCAGTTTGAATGTTGCGCGTAGGTAGATAGGCAGAGCGGTTCATACGCGTGCGACACATTGTGTTGACGTGGAAGGAGACATTTTTGAAAATCTTATGTAAATCCAGTCGCCTTCTAAAGCACTACAGTTTAAAGGAAACAGATTGATAGAAGGGTGTGATATGCAACCATTGGTATGTCTACAGAATGGGATGCTGAAAATAATGTAATTTTGTAACATAAAATCGATGAAAAATGTTGCACAAAGCAAAATCAAGAAATTGAAAAAAATTGGTTTTAGAATGCTTCCTACCTAAAACATTAACGATTTAAAAAGTGTTTGTATTGTATTTCTAATTTGTTTTGACTGAAAATCGAAGAAAAAAAGATTTTTCGCCAGTTTTCAAAGTACTGTATCTCTTTAATTATGAGTCGGATACCATTAGTACATTAACATTTTTTGTTCCAAATTACCTCAAGAATTCCCTCCCTAAGTGGGGGTAAAACTTCGTGAATCACCCTGTATATACTCTAAAATCTTATTAATTGATCCATTGTTAGTAAGCCCATTGCGGCGGCCCAGGTTCGATCCCGGGTCTGGTCAAGTGGAATTTGTGGTGGACAAAGTGGCGCTGGGGCAGGTTTTCTCCGAGTACTTCGGTTTCTCCTGCCAATATTCATTCCACCAATTGCTCCACAATCACCCTCACCTATCATCTGGGGCTGGTACAATAGGCCAGAAGTGGACGCAGTACAAGGGACTTAGTCCCACCCCACTAGTAATAAGAAAAAGCCTATTATTGTTAGCCTGGTTTTATTTCATTATGCAAATAAACTTGCATTATCATGCTAGACTCGTACCGTAGTCTGTCTTTCAGTTGAACAAGTGGTCGATTTTTGCGAAAGTCGGCAAGAAGGCAATGCTTAAACAACTACCTCAGTTCTGAATACTCAATTCGGTGTCAACTTGAGTGACGTCTAACGAACGTTTAAGGTAGTGTCCTTCAAAATGTGATTATGAAATTCTATATTTTGTTGGAAATTGCTTGACACTTGTTTAAGCTCTTTCTTCAAACACGACAGAGGGGCGAAATTTGTGATCCCTTGATAAATTTGAAGTGTCGTGAAGCCATGATTGAAATCTTTCATAAAGACTGAGGTACTTGAGCTTCAGTTGTATTGGCCTGTCTATGGCGATGGGAGATCTGCTTGTTTCCCGTACTGGTCTCTTGGGTTTGTACTGGCCTGTCTGTGGCGATGGGAGATCTCCTTGTTTCCCGTACTGGTCTCTTGGGTTTGTACTGGTAACATCACTACACCAAGATCAGGCCTATACTCGGAAGCCACCGAAACAATCTGCCACCACAAAATAACGCTCATGCGAGAGCGGAGCCGTGATTATAAGATCTTAGCTTTGACCTCGAGACTTGTTGAAAGCAGATCCGCCTGCTGGTTTCGTGCTTGGCTCACTCTTCGACAGATGGATGCAATACGTTCCTCCGAAACACGGGTGGGGTCCTACCGGACTATACAGTGTTGCATCCCAGAAGACAGTTTTCTTCACCTCAAGACCCGTCATTGATACAGAAATCTTACAAACTCTGGAGCTTACAGTATGTACGTATATTGGTTGAAGCGAAAATATACACAGAGAATGATAACGTAATAACAGAAGTGCCTCATTAATTAAGTAAACAATATGAAAATTAAGAAAGTCGTCTTCTGGGTTTAGGCACCGTGTATTCTTCGTTTTGGCCGACGTTTCGGAGGAACGTAGCGCCTTGATCTTCAGAGCAGTTGAATGGCTAGGAATGCGGAGAGCAGTATCTGTGGTGATAGGATGTAAAAGGTGCTGCTTATATACGAAGTAGGCAGGGGGGGTGGTTAGGGAGAACGGACCAATGGGAGCAGTGGAGAGCAATTAAGACCATATATGGTGTGTGTTGATTAAGGGAGGGGGGGAGAAACGGCCAGAGAATCCAGGAACCTTGAGGTCAATAGCACTAGGAAGGACTGTA
>NW_019727104.1:142501-162837 GCF_002891405.2 Cryptotermes secundus
ACGTTCCTCCGAAACGTCGGCCAAAACGAAGAATACACGGTGCCTAAACCCAGAAGACGACTTTCTTCATTGTCATCGCCGTGAAAACCTCAAAACTTACATAATATGAAAATTAATTAAATTACTGATTCCTTGAAATAGAATCCTTCGTTAGCTTTTGAAGAAATATCCGGTCTTTTATAGGACTTCACGTTTCATCCTCACATCCCCGTAGCCAATTTACTCTGGTTGCGTTTAAGGCGACATAAAGGGTTTTACGGGAAGGTGAACCTGTGATTCGTGGATATGGTAATTATTTTCAGTCACGTAGAAAAGTGAAATGTTAAGGTCTCCTAAGCACCCCGTTCCATTGAGATATAGCGATTCAAATTTTGTAGGTCTTTGCACTTATTAACACTGGTAAATATATATGTAATAATTTGTAGCTGCCCGGTATAGTTTGCTTGCTGACTACAGGCCATGGAGTTTGTTTGTTGTAGCTGCCTGAAACAGACCCAAATTAATCGAGGTTTACTCATTTGAATTTGACCGAGAGATTTCGATCCCCGTCTTGCGAATAATACGGATGGTTTGAGTCCGTGAAGTATATTACACTGAGTTGTCTTCAGGCAAACACAACGCACTCTTACGTAAAACTTGAATTCTTCTGGAACCCTCTCAGGGACACGTTACATCGCGCCTGAATTCAGTCGAGCTGCAGTGACTTGAATTCGTTTCACTGTCGAAGAGAGTTTGCAACATTGAAGCATGTGACGTCACTGCAACTCTTCAAACCCGAACAAGTCGACGATGTATAGTTCCGAATTCAGTCGCGAGGCCAGGACGGACGCCAAGTTTAGAAGTTCCTGAAATATAATTTAACTACAGTAGCTTTAAATTAATCACAAAACAATTAATTATAATGATTTGTATAAGCGGTAGAATAGTTGGTTGAGGCACTATGCTACAAGCCGAAGGTCGCGGGATCGAAACCCAATGAGATGGGTTTTCTTTTTCAATTTACCTAATCCTAGCCGCAGTATGACCCTGGGGTCGACTCAGCCTCAACAGAATTGAGTACCAGGAACCTTCATGGGGGCTAAAGGGCGGCCGGCGGGTAAGGCTGACAACCTCACCGCCTTGTGTGAGCCGACTGTCTAGGAAATGTGAGAGCCTCGACGTGTCACAACCGAATGTGCCTCCATGGCCTCTCACAGGGAGAGCTTTACACGCGGTGCGTCATTAGGGGCTAAAGGGGCTAAGCCCCACATGATTTTCTTGTAGTATTGAATTTTCATATTCATTCATATTTTATTCTGTTTATTGAGATCAAATTTGTATCAAAATATTAATATTTCTCGTTATCATGATGCAATTAAGGAGACACGAAAATGCAGTAGTGATGTCTTGGCCATATCACAGCTTATTTGTACGGTTACAATAAAGCAAGGACTAGCTCGTCTCTAGCCCTTACTGTGTGTATCGTTAGCAGCCTTAAGTTCAGTGAAACTTTCAGGGATTCTAAGTATCGCATGCGTCTTGAAATGTCACGCTTGGGGCTAGTTTTGACAAGCCCGCAATAAAAAAGAACACTATACACAAGGCTGAAAGGGACAGCTGGAGTGTGGATGTAATTGTGAACTTACCTCTATTCTTCCAGCCTTAAGTAACACGTTCTTTGTAAGAATAGACAGAGGATAGGTTTCAGAAAGCATTCACATTCCATCTTTCAGTTGTGTTTTGAGCAGTGGAGAAGATACAAGTTCGGGAATAAAGTAATTTTAGCATAGGCCTAAATTAAAATTGTTTTTCAAGTGTAATTTCCAAATTAGGTTTTAGGTTAATATTGTATTCGTATTAGAATTAGTGATTAATATGAATAGGGTGGACGCCCTCCTGAAATCACCTTTCTCAACTTTGAGTTTAGAAGAGAAATTACAAGTAAATCTCTTGGCGCGCATCAACCAACAGATTTCAAACTTGATCAGAACTGCAAGACTCAGAAAAGAACGTTTCCGTTATCTTGGTTTCACAAGAAGAAATGGCTGACTAAGTGAAGAAAAGAAATCAATTTTCTGTTTTATGTGTTTATTGTTTGGTGGGGAAACGAGTTGGACTGTGACAGGTATAACTGACTTGCTTCCTACATGCACAAATTTCTTAATTTTTTTTTTCTCACAAAAATAGTCATGTATTCCAACCACTATCTCCTAACCATACGCCAGTGCCTTACCAAAGGACCGCCACGGTTATGACAACTATCAGCCTTCGTCTTCCTATATACAAAACCCTGCTTCTGTCCTAGCCCCTTCACCCCTCCCACTCCACTTTTCCCATGTAGACTTCACCCCCCCCCNCCCCCCCCTTCACTGCTCTCACATAGCTGTGTTTATTTCGAACACCAGTCTGCTTGTACCGGTTCTCACGGTCTCTTCGCTTGCGGATTTTCTTATTTTTCCTTCTACCCTGAAGATGGAGGCGATACGTTCCTCCGAAACGTCGGTTAACACCACATCTACATGGTGGCACACCCCTGAAGACTGTTTTTTTCATAGTCACCGCCGTGAAAACCTCAAATCTTACATAATTCAATTGTTGCCGATGTGTTCGATATCCGTTGCCTAGGGATAGCTCGCTTGTTTACGTACAAAGCCGTTACCACATAATGGACAATGTTTAAGTAGTTATGTCACAATATACTTACTCTGTTTACTTCTTACTGTTCAGTAGCCTAGGTTTAGAATAGTAACGTTGTTCTTTTTCTATTATTTTTAAAGTTGAGCCCCGATTAGGTTTTGACTTTATCTAATCCTTCTTTCTCAAGGTAGGTTTTAGTACTCTTTAGATGATAGGTGGATCCCTTCTAGGACCTTTACATAGTGATGCTAAAAGATTTAAATTTGTCCCCATGCTTAACTAATTAAGCACTATGCCATGAAGGCGTGTGGGCAAGTGGATGGATAGATCGACATTTTCTTACCTCGGCACTAGTTGGCGATGAGTGGTCAGCTTCACGGCCCTGTCGCTTTACCCCTGGGGAAAGAACCCCAGTTACCTATTGGATAGGAGGTTGGGTGGACCCCAGAGGCGGTATGGACGACATGGAGAAGTGAAAATTCTTGCCCTCACCGGGACTCGAACTCCGATCCTTGGTCGTCCAGCCCATAGCCCTTTGCTGTACCAGCTACGCTATTCCTGCTCTTAATACCGGGGGTATCTGGTTTAAATCTTGCAAGGACAGACTATTCTGACTGGGGGCATGGTTTCTTGGTTTTCCTCAGTCCTTCAAGTAAAGTGCCTGGATAGTACCTCAACGTAGGTTATCAGTGCCCACCTTTGACCAGGCACAATGAAGGTCTTCAGCTATGGAGATTGGGAGTGTACAGTGGACCCAGTAATGGTCTGAGTGCTTAGGGTGACTAAAGTTCCCCCCCATGTCAATACTCGGTAGGTGAAAGTATGCCACAGCTACTCACATGTTCCTGCCAAGTCATTGTTCAGTCTCTTTAAAGTCAGCAGTTGCTAAACCTAATTTTCGTTGATGCCTAGACAGAATGAGTACAACACGAAAAACCCCTAGCCGAGCGGAAATTTGAATCGAGTACCTCCTGTGTGAGCCTATGAGTCTAGAGCTTTATCACCACACTAACATGCTCAATACACATTTAGGATAGTAGTTACTAGGATTTCAACAATTGAAAGGATTCATTTTATTATTTTTACACACAATTTAAAGTCAACCAAATGTCTGATTCCTATGCTGCAAAATACAGTTGGTTGACAAGTTTGTGATGCAAACATTTCCTCTAGACTCCACTGGCAGAATGATTATTGCCAAATTTTAAAACAGGGATCAGAAACATTTTCTTTTCCAGGTCGTGGGTTCAAGTCCCAATGAGGTTATTGGATTTTTTTCAATTGACCTAATTCTTCCAGCCGCACTATGGCCCTGGGGTCGACTAAGCCTCTAACAGAAATGAGTACCAGGAATTAATTAAATAATTTTCTTGGGGAGTAAAGCGCGGCTGGAGCGTAAGGCTGACAACCTGACCGCCATCTTTCAGCGGATTGTCTGGATAATGTGGGACCCTCGTCTCACAACCCTATGGGCCTTCACGGCCTGTTACAGGGATAGCTTTACTTTATTTGTTTACTTTTATGTAAATGTCATACATGTATTCATCAGTATTTATAGTCATGGAAACCAAACAAATTTAATACATTCAGCAGTACATTTATCCATATATATAACAATACAAATCATATATTAAAATTAATGAATGCTGTAGAAGCAGTATGACACATGCTCATGACATAATCATTAACATTAACGAAAGAAAAGTGCCTATTGAACTCAGCAGATGAGTGTGAAGGGGATGCAACTACAGTTGCATTGAAATCGCCATGGACCATTACAACAACGAATGAAGTTTTAATGCATTTTACATTTATCTGTTTTACAGGAAATTGCTGTGCAGAGTTCTTATCTCTAATTCGGCTTTCTCTCAAGTCACCCTCAATGGCCTCACAGGGCTCAAATTTTGAAGGAAGTGTCCCTCATGCGTTTGTGACGATGGGAGCTTCGGTAAGACGTCTAACAAAGATGGAACACTTAATGTGAATTTTCAAATGCAGTTGCAGTCATATTCTTAATTTTATCTTCCGTTATTTATTTCACCCATGTACATTTGAGACATGGTGCTGAAATTGAAGTTGAATTACAGGTTTTTTTAACTTCAACTATGTTAAACCTGCTTTAAGTTTCAGTGGGAAATTGTGATTATCAATATCATATCGGTCACACTATATTTATTTTGCTGTGATCTGCTTGTGTACATTGTAGCCCACAAAGGATGCTATGAACCACAGTTTCACTGGAAACTTAAACATTTCTCACAAGACAATTGCATTTATACTAATACATTAAACTTGATTCAGTAATATACATAAATAGTCCTGCTAAACACACATGTGGTGCAATTATTTTTTTTCTGGCAAGCTAGACAGTGCAGTACCAACTCGAGCATCTTTATTGTTGCCATGTTCAAAATTTCAACAAATTCCGACTGCTGACACACTCAGTGAATGTGCATAATGTCAGAATAGCAAGCATTAGCCTTTTCTATATATCTGTGAATTTCTTTCTTTCATTGATGTTCACTCGATATTTGTTACTTTGAAATAAGTGGGTTGTAACTTTATGTTCCTTTGTTTCATTCTCACTTATGATCTCTTTCTTGAATAATGCTTTATACAAATGCACTCCACCCCTCCAGGGATACCAAATAAGTATGTATCAGTTAACCATAACTGTTTCTTCATAGTCTTCTGTAATTTGTGTTACTATGATCAGTAACATTTGCAATCACCATGGTGGTGAATGTAACAAAACTATGATATTAGGAGCTGTCATCAAATAAATACAGGTTTACTATTGAGAACTACACTAATATGATATTAATATCATAATTATGGTAGACTAATAATAGAGACTTGGAGTTTATATAAGAAATTTCTGACTAGCTACATTAATAATTAATTAATCTCTTGAGGTTGAGTGTGAATGATTCAACTCGATATGTCAGCCACTAATTGGCTTATTATAGCAGCCCTGGATGATAGATGAGTATGGAGCATTTGGTGGAATGAAGATTAGCTAGGGAAATCGAAGTACTCAGAGAAAACCTGCCCCCGTGCCACTTTGTCCACCACAAATGTCACATGACCGGACCTAGGATTGAACCTGGGTCGCCGCAGTGGGAAGCCGGCGACTAACTGCCTGAGCTATAGCATGGCCATGGCTACATTTGTGGTCTCTGAACTCTTCTGTTTGTTTTCCCAAGGGTGATCTGGCAACTAAGAAAATTTATCCAACCCTGTGGTGGTTGTATCGTGATAGATTGCTTCCTAGCAACACGACATTTTATGGATATGCTCGCTCAAAGATGACAGTTGAAGAGCTGCGAAAAAAATGCCACCAGTACATGAATGTAAGTAACAATTATTATTTTCACTTTTACTGAATGGACATGGAGAACTTTGTTTTGGTTTATAGGCATAACAACAAGACTAGTTAATGTATGTTAAAAGAATTCATTTCAACTTGTATGTGGGTATGGAAAATGGGGTTCTGATTAAGCATCATTCAGAGATATCAAGGTTATCATCAGCTTCTTTGGCCTTGGTTTCTGGGAAAATGTTACTAATTTTGGAATAATATAAAGATAGAGGTAATATTTTCGCTGTGTTTAATTAACTGGAGACATATGAGCGAGTGGAGGTATAACTCCATTTTTTAGCTTTGTACTAGATGGGGTGAGTTGTCAGCTTCACGCCCTGGCCGCTTTACCACCCGGAAAACATCCTCAGTAGCAACCGGATAGGAGGCTGCTTGTGCCCCATAGTCGATCTGGAGGCTGTAAAATAATAATAAAACAAACATATTTAAGAAGTGAGATGGTATAGCGCAGTCAGTATAGCGACTCATTACTGGCTGGATGGCCGAGGGGTTGCATTTCGAGTCCTGGTGGGGTCAAGGATTTTCACTTCTCCATGTTGTCCAGACCGACTCTGGGGTTTAGCCAACCTCTTATCCAATGGGTAATGGGGGATCTTTGTCTGGGGGTAAAGCTGCCGGGAAGTGAAGCTGACCACTCGTCTCCTACTAGTCCTGGGATGAAGAAAACGTGGGTCTATACTGTTATTCCCCTACAAGTCTCCATGTCATACTGCTTACTTTGTTAAGTTCAGGGACAGTTCACGTTTCATATTAAGATGATATTAAATGCCGCCCTAATGCTGCTATTTTACGTTTGCGGACGGGTTCCTATTTCAAAGTTGTTCTATAGGGAATCCTCAGTATGCTCCTGAAGTATGGCACCAAATACCTGGGACACTCCGTATTATATTTGCACATTCCCTGAGTTCTGCATATTCAGAACACTATATTGGAAACACTGGTTTATATTTTTGTTCTGCTGTTTCATTTAATTCTGCATCAACATATGAGGCTTGCATTTGATACATCTTTAAACCTCCTCTCTAGTGATACTACTCATGTTATAGTGATTCCCTAACGTGTCTCAGTCACTTTATGCTAATTCTAAAATAATTCTTTAATGTAAGCAACAGCTTTTTCTGAATCCTAACCAATTCCCACATGAACATTAATATTTTAATAATTTTCTTCAGATAGTAGTTGTGCAATATTAATTTATCTGTACTACTATTCTAATTTTTTTCATCTCCATAGGTAAAGCCAGAAGAAGAGGACAGATATGAACAGTTTTGGAAACTGAATAATTATATAGCAGGAAGTTACAATGATCATGGTGATTTTAAGATGTTAAATCAAGCCCTGATTCGCCATGAGAATGGAATAGCAGCTAACAGGCTTTTCTATCTTGCATTGCCACCTTCTGTGTTTAAGGATGTAACTGTATTAATCAATAATCACTGCATGGGGAAAAAGTAAGCAAGTATAGAATCGTTTTTTACTTAATGACACTGATATATTTTGTCAGTAATTTCTATTTTCAACAGTCATTACTTGTCTTAGATCAAGGCTTTCTCCTGCATTAGCATTGGAAGCTGCTCCTAAGGTTCACTATTCATCATCATCATTTGGATCAACATCTCTTTTTTAAAGCTAACATATAATTTAATGCTTTATCATATATCACTATTGCTGCAACCAGCATAACTACATAGTTTAGCAGTTAACTTTTCCATAGTTTTTAGCAAGAATATTTCTGAATGAAGCATACATATTTGTACACATAGGAATAGCCAAGTTGTCCTACACTCTGGAAGTTTTTCTCAAGGTTCTGAACAGTTGTTATAATCTGGATGGGTCTCTGTCCCATTCAAGTATGATATGTAATCTGATATGTTATTACATGTCACTATTGGCGGAACTAATATATCTGGACAAATTATCAGTTACCTTTTCTGTCACACTCAACAATGTTATATCTGATTGGACCTTAATTTTTCAATACATTGTGTGGCTTAACATAATATTATATCATATCATCACTCAGTTAACCTTTATATGTTATCTGTGGTGATTCACGTGAAGTGTTTTCATATGCGGAAGATTTCAAATAGTGCATCACTGTAAATACTTTTAAAAATATGTACAGATCAAATTTGCGATTTTTAAAAACAATTCCATAACTGCATTAATTCTTCCTCTTATGAGAAATTATATATCTTAAATGAATATTATTAAACCCCTGCAACGAAGACTTGCATAATTCAAGACAAAAATGTACAATTTTTTGGATTGTCCAAATTCAAAATTATGGCAGTCCTTGAAGTGTCACATACAAAGACTTTTGCAGTGTTGTAACTTAAACATTATCATGCATTTTCTTTCAATAATAGTGGTCATTAACTCCTTGTCCCTTACGATGAATAGCCCAACAATTTAGCAATGAACATTTAGTAAAATTTGTTCACAGTTAAATATTGTTATTCATACTCAGCAATTTACAAAGTAGTTCATGGTGGAAGTATATTTCTTCTGATTGCAGTAACTGTAAGACTCTTTCACTTGGTTCTAATTTATATAATCTCAGAGATTTCCTCTGAATTTAGCTAAGTTTAATAATTCCATACTGCATCATCCATTGACAGTTACCTCAAGCATAAGCAGTGAACTGACTTACATAATTGTGTATAATTATGGGATGATAGTGTCATGATGAAAAGCTGTGCATAATGGCACTCTAATTGGTTATGTCAATAAAAGTGTTGTGTAGGAAAGACAGGGGCATGGTTAAATGTCAGTATAAGTTTCCCTCTCTCCTGTTAAGTACAAAATTAGAAGTAGATATACAGCATTGATTACAAAATAACGTTTCATTCATATGATTATTTAGATTAGTGATTCCCAAACACTTTTATCCATTAAGTTCCAAAACTTAAAGCTTGCAAATGCAGAAAGGACAAAATAATGTAATAATGAGTCATTTTTATGTTCCACAAAATAGATGATGAAACAAATAGAAGCAGATGTATGGGTCAGTACTCTAATGCAGTAGGCCCTGATATAACACAGCTTCATTATCTGCATTATGAGCTACTCGTATGTGAAACTGACATTTATAGTATGTAATCTACTGGGGGGCACGATAATCACTGTGGTGTATCAGAATTCATGATATAATAAGGTCCTGTATGCCGAGAAAACAACATATTATGATAATGTATCATCAATTTTAAGCTGCATTACATATTGTCACATGTACATCCATTGCTAGGCAACAGTTTGGTAAACAAGTTCCCACGAAGACAGACTTCTTGGTAGACATTCCGTTGCTAGGTTACACAACAATAGAGGAATTTCCAAATACATTCTCATGGCAATGGATAGAATCACCAATGGAAGAACTGCTATTTCTGTGCAACGGCCGGTAAACACTCACCCCTTAAGAACTTATAAACAATATAGGGGAAACTGTGTCTTCTGTGCTGTCCATGCAAATCTAACATATGGAACAATAGGACATCTGTTGTCAGGCAACAAAGTTGTAAACATGCATTATAAACAAAAGAAGACGGTGTTTTCTGTGGGGTTCGTGCGGAGGAGTCATCTTGAAGGCAGCTGGTGGTATGAGTCAGTGAGTGAGTGAGTTTTCACTTGGTTAAGTCAGAAATGTTCCCCCGTCACCCTGCAAGTTGTAGGAGGTGACAAAAAGGAAAGTCTCAAATCTGAGGCAGTAAACTATGGTCACAAGTCCCAAGGGACTCGGACCCGAGAAAGACTGGGTTGGTAAGGGCCAGAAGCATACACAAAAGACAGACCCGTCCTCTTATCAGAAAGAGTGCCCCACACAATCAAGACAGTAACAGCCAAACAGTAATAAATATCTGGTCTTACTCTCTGACTGACCATGAGTCACATTGTGACTTTGACTATGAGTCAGTCAGTTCTGGTATAGATAGCTACGGGAAGTTCAATGAAAACTTATAAGTCAGTCTGTGAAGACTTAACATGTGATTAGGAAACTTTATTTTTGTGTAATATTTGGAGTGTGTAATTCAATGAGGCTGAATTTTAAATGTGTTACCAGGAGAGAGAGAGAGAGAGAAGGAGGGAGGGAGGGAGAGAGAGAGAGAGTGTGTTTGAGCATGTGTGTGTGTGTGTGTGTGAGTGTGTGTGTAACAGCGAATTATAAATTGTACAAATAGCCATAGCCCTATAATTATGTATAATTATTTGTGGTGCATCACTCACTCATGGAGCTGAGCCCTTCTTGAGAAGCAGCAAATTTTGCATCTACTCAAGAACTTCCCAGCATTTGATGGAACCTGAAGGTTCATTGCGATGTTCCTCCACTGCTCCCTACCCTGAACCAGATCAATCCAATCAATACCATCCCATCCTATCTCTCTATGATCCATTTTAATATTGTCCACCCACATATGTCTTGGTCTTCTCAGTGGTCTCCTTCTTTCTGGCTTTCCCACCAATATCCTATATTCATTCCTCCTCTCCCAATTTGTGCCACGTGCCCTGCCCACCTCATCCTCTTCTACTTGATCATTCTAATTATACTTGGAGAAGAGTACAAGATATCAAGCTCCTCATTATGCAGTTTTCTCCAGCCTCCAGTCACTTAATTTCTCTTTGGTCCACATATTCTCATCAGTGCCCTGTTCTCAAACACCCTCAGTCTACACTCCTCCCTTAAAGTCAGAGACCAAGTTTCACACCCATTCAAAACCACAGACAAAATTATGTTTGTGTATATTCTAAGTTTCATGTTTTTAGACAGCAGATGAGAAGACAAAAGGTTCTGTACTTAATGGTAGCAACATTACCTGAGTTCAGTCTCATCTTAATTTCCTCCTGAATCAGTTTTTGACTTGTTACAGTCATTTCCAAATATCTGAACTGTGTCACATTCTCAAAACGTCTGTTTCCTATGAATGAATGTGTAAGGGGTGGGCCTTCTCAACCCTTGCACCGTGAACTACAGTGATCTATTGTGCTTCCCCTTTTGATTATTCCCTCAGCAATCTTGCGCTTTGAATGAAGCACAGATTTTGTACGTGTGGGCATCAAAATAGTCACTTGGTTCCATAAAGTATTGACCCAAGTGACGCAGTCTTAAATAAGCTAAAGCCTCACATTCAGACAGGGTATATATGGCTGTTTCATTTTCTTCTTGACACCTCTCACAAGTGGGACTGGTACTTAGACTCAGTTTGAAGAGGTGTCCTTTGAGGTGACAGTGTCCTGTAAGTAGTCCCACCACCCATCGTAGCTGGTTCCTGTTTAACTTCAACTGTCTCTTACCTATCTTCATGCCATGGTTTTGCCCTGCATTTTGGTGACAAGAAAACATATACTTAGTTTTCTTTGTGTTTACATCTAGACCAACCTCCTTACTAGTGCCGATTAAACTTTGTGTGTTTTTTTATGGTATCTATATTATCACCCAGTAGATTCACATCATCAGCATATACCAACAGCTGATATGTCCCATTTAATTTCAGTCCCACCTGGTTTTCTTGGACCTTCCTAATGGCATATTCTAAAGCAAAGTTGAAATGTTATGGCAATAAGACATCTCCTTGTTTTAGACTATTCTGGATAGGAAAATTATGAGACAAATGTTTTCCTATACAGATTTTACCATATGTTTAGTTTAACAGATTTTAATCAGCCTGACTCCTTTCATGGGTATGCCAAATTCTATCATATTATTATAAAATATATCCCTCCTAACTGAATCATAGGCTTACTGGTGGTGCATATAAGGAGTAAATGAACCCATACATCCAATCCCAAACTTGCTTTATTAGTCAGTAATACATGTGATAATATTTTATACAATTGCATGCACTATGTATTTTATGTATCCTCTGCATTGTCTCTCTCTTTATTTGGAATGTCAAAAACTTGGACTTAAAATCTGGATATTCTGACAATTTCTAATTTCTTCCACACACTTATTGGAGAAATGTATGGGTGCTACCATAATAGTTCCTATAAGTTCTGTCACTACTAGTAAAGAAATATAAGCTATGGTTGTAGAACAGACATCTATGAACTATAGCTTAATGTTAATGTTAATGTTAATATAATAGAAAATTAAAACAAAATTATGACATAATTTACTTTTTTTTTTTTAAATAAACATGTTGTTACAGGTGGACAGAAGCATAACATCAGTTCCAGTGTTTGGGAAATATAAGAGAAGACATTTAATTATTTAGATTTTCATAGCTTTCTGATAACTTCCAGTATTCTTTCAGTGGCTGGACTCGAGTGATTATAGAGAAGCCCTTTGGTCATGATGCAGATAGTTCTCTGAAGTTGTCAAACCATTTGGCATCATTGTTCAAAGAAGAACAACTTTATCGCATTGACCATTATCTTGGAAAAGAAATGGTTCAGAATCTCATGACTTTGCGGTATGTTCTACTACCAGACATTTTAATCACTTGAAGCTGCTGTGGATCACAAATAATTGTCCAGTCTCTTGTTTTATAAAGTTCAGCAACTGCTGTAAGTGGAGAATTTCATAACTTTATTTGAAATTTTACTTTGTGTATAGTGCAAACTATAAAGTAACTACTTTACCATCAGCAGGAAATATTACAAAGGACTGTTTATTGATAAAATGTTCACAGGAAGTTTTACATTATATAAGACATATTTACATATTAAGGTTTTATCATATTAATCTGCTTTTACAGTTGCTAAAAGAATTTTATTTTTGTTAGTTAAATTGAAATTTTTGTAAGATTCATTCATGTGATCTGAAAAAATGCTGAAACCTTGTTGTTTTGATGCCAATTCTGTTGGCATTTCAACATAAAATTGACTCATGTTTGGTTATGTTTCTTATTGAATATATAAGATTTTAGGTTTTCAAGGTGGTGGAAATTCATATAATTTTTTTTATTGCTAGTGGGGTGGGACTAAGTCCCTTGTACTGCAGCCACTTCTGGCCTATTGTACCAGCCGCAGATGATAGGTGAGGGTGATTGTGGAGCAATTGGTGGAATGAAGATTGGCAGGGGAAACCGAAGTACTTGGAGAAAACCTGCCCCAGCGCCACTTTGTCCACCATACATCCCACTTGCCCAGATCTGGGATCTAACCTGGGCCGCCACAATGGGAAGACAGCAACTAACCGCTTGAGCTATGGCGCGGCCAAATTCATATCATCGTCATCTTACATATGACACTGCATAATCTGGAAAAATATTGGCACCTGCTTACCAGCCTACACATCATCATAACCTAGAAGACAATATTATGTACCCGCTAAATGTTATATGCAGTGTGTTCAATATTTTATACTATGTTCTGTTGCATACAGATTTGGAAATCGTATCTTCAGTCCAACATGGAATAGGGAATGTATCTCTTCAGTCCTTATATCCTTCAAGGAGCCATTTGGGACTATGGGTCGTGGTGGCTACTTTGATCAATCTGGAATAATTAGGGATGTGATGCAGAATCATTTATTGCAGATTCTAAGTTTAGTTGCAATGGAGAAACCAGTATCAATTCATCCAGATGACATTCGAAATGAGAAGGTAAATTTACTGTTTTGGCTTCATATAAGTTATTTAAATCAGAATAAGGTAAACTATTTTAGTCATGGTAATGCAATGGGGTGTGACACTGCATTGAATGTATTGTGTAACATAAAGTTATAATCCAGTCCTCAGTAAATTACAAATGCACATACATGTAGCACATTCTCAAACTCATTTCTAAAGTCACGAGTTACATAATTTGTTGTAATTGCTGTCTTTGTTGCTAGAGCTGGCCATTATTACCAGAATACCAAGTGAAGTTGGTTGATTCCACTAAGATAAATGTTACAGGAGGTGTATGGGCTGTAATAGGACCATAATTACAGTGTGCTACTATCCCTCCTTCCACAGTGCAGCTGAAACCACTGTCCTATTACTTCTTGCATGCAACCCAGAGCCCAGATGTAAAAATACGACTTGTACATTAAACTGCACTATAGGTTTTGGTGAGAGCCCGGATAGCAAAGTTGGTATAGTGACTGGCAAGTATAGTATAGTCAAGAATTTTCTCTTCTCCACGTTGTCCAAAAGGGCACTGTGGGTCAGTCAACCTCCTATCCAGTGGGTACCAGGGACTTTTCCCCGGGGGTAAAGCAGCTGGGGCATGAAACTGACCACTCCCCCATATACCTTCATGGTGTAGTGCTTAATTAGTTAAGCACAGGGACAACTTTAACCTTTACAGGTTTTGGTAGTATGCACTGGATAAAGCTGCCTCAGAATAGGATCCATTGTCAAATTGTTGTTTCATTGCAGAATATCTGTAGTCCATAAAACAAGGAAAGTAATTATAATTGATTTGATTTGTAGATGTGTCCTAGCACTTTGATATAAGAAGTAACTAGACAGAAGAAAGTAATTGCGTGTCAAAAGGAAAGTGGATATTTCATATAACCTGAGGTTCTCATGAGGGTGAAGATTTATATTGTGGTCTGCTGGGTTATGACAATATGGTATTGATATTTTGAGGATACAGTATGGTTGTTCCTACATATTTCAAATTACTGACAGATGGGTACTAATATTTTAGAGGAGACTGCTATTTCTACATTCAAGCTGTGAAGATGGAAGCAGTATTTCTTCTTAAATGTTTGTAGCTACCTACAAGACTACACAGTATTGTAATGCAATAAGAATACTACATTAAAAATAAATACAGCATGTACCAGAATGTTTGGAGCCATTTCAAGTGACCATAATGGCTTTGGAAAGAAGCAAACTCCGTGGTTTTAGTCCACAAGCAAACTACATTGACTGAGCTACCGCCGCTTGTCAGCGAAGTTAGTGCCAACTTTAGCAGATAGAGGGTGTAGTGTAGTCAATGTAACAAATCTCCACAGCCGTTAATTTCGGTTTTTCTATACCAGAGCCGCTATTTCCTTGAAATAGCTCCTCAATTATCCTTATTAGGCTGAGTGGACCCCGTTCCAGACTTCTCAGAAAATCTGGTAGCGCTGGGAATCGAACCCAGGCCTCTGGATCTGTAGCCAGGAACTCTGACCACTAGACCACAGAGGCAGTCAGTGGCTTTGGAAACATTTCCCCATGGAATGAAAGAGCAGGTATTGAATTTTCGATCTCATGTGCAGTCCCACTCCTCCCCTTTCTCTCTCTCAGTCCGTGACATTACAAAGAGAAAATGGTGACTCCAGCAGAAAAAGCGTTTTGTGTGCTGCAGTTTGCAAAGCATGAAATCAGTTGTTTCTGTTCAGGGGGCCTTCAAGCTACATCCTCCATCTGCCAGCTGCATTAGGTGTTCTATCAGCTGTTTCAGTCAATGGGAATTTGTAATTTGTAATTGGGAAAGAGCAGGACGTCCGCTTGGGTCAGAAGAAAGTGTAGAATGCATGAGACAGTCTTTTCTTCATAATCCGAAGAGATCTGTACACCATGGGACGTGCCATGGGAATCATGATTTGGAGATGTCGACTGTAACTGTGTGGGAGGTGTTGCGGAAGAGACTGGAAGTAAAGTCCTATCATCTTTACTTTCTGCAGTTTCTTCAGTCATTTTGGTACATGGTGTATTAAGTTACTTACAAGGACATTTAATCCAAACTGAGAATTTTATTTACAGTAGAGAACAAAGGTCGCTTCCATGTGCTATGACATATTCTATAATATCATCAGAAAGGATTCTAACTATTAAAACCACTTACACAATAACCTTAGAAATACGAGGCGTGTTCCGTATATAATGCCTCCTATTTTTTTTTTAATGAAAACTACAACAGATACAGAAAGCATAATAACAAAGTTCAATAGAGCAAGATTTCAGCTACTTACAGTTATTTTTCCACATAATCACCACCATTTGTTATGCACTTTTGCCAGTGATGAGCAAGAGCCTGTATGCTGTGCCCATAAAAGTCTGTGCCAGCAGAGGCTAGCCACTTTCTTGCAGCTGCAATGACAGCATTGTTGTCTTGAAAATGTTGCCCACGTAGTCCATCTTTCATAGGCCCAAAGAGATGGAAGTCTGAAGGTGCTAAATTGGGGCTATAAAGTGGATGTGGTAAGACAGTCCAGCCAAACTTTGCAATGTGCGCGGTGGTCGCCAAACTGGTATGGGGTCTAGTGTTATCGTATTGCAAGTGAAAGGTTGTCTGTTTCTCTGGCCTGACTCAGGAAATGTGGGCTTTCAGCTTAGTCAGCATCATCTTGTAGCATTCAGAATTGGCAGTCTCACCAGGCTCCAGGAAATCCAACAAAATCACACCCTGCCAATCCCGAAAGACCAGCACATCACTTTCCCTGCCGATGGCTGTGTCTTGAACTTATTTTTTCTTGGGGAATCCAGATGTCACCACTCCATGGACTGTCGTTTGGATTCCAGCTTGTAGTGGTGACACTACATCTCATCTCCGGTGACGATGCTATCCAGAAACTTGTCACCTTCAGCCTCAAACTGGTGCAACAGGTCCTGACAGACTTCCATTTGAAGAGTTTTGTGATCCTGTGTAAGCATCCTTGGGACCCACCTGGAACAAACTTTGCAATAATCCAGCTTCTCCAACATCGTTTCCAATGCATTACAGCCGATATTAAGCCGTGCACACAGTTCCCTGGTCATTATCCGCTGATCTGTACAAATGAGCTGATCGAGGTGCTGTTCATTGTGAGGAGTGGCAGCTGAGCAGGGACGCCCAGGGCGTGGCTTGTTGTGCACTTCACTTTCGCCACTGTTGAAACACATTACCCACCACCTCACTGTATTGTCTCCGTACACCTTTAGCATGCATCGATGGATGTCAATGGGTGCAGTTTGTTCGTCAGTGAGAAATTCAATAACAGATCTCTGTTTCGTATGCAGTTCTGTGTCAGACACCATTTTGGTAAACTGCTCTGCTGTCACCATCTGTCGCATGACAACCAAACCAACAGTAAATTGGCAGGAAGGTTCAGCCTTTACTACAACACCACCAGCATCCAGCTCAGATGTTACATATTAACACAAAATATAGGAGGCATTATATACGGAACGCCCTTTGTAAAACCACTTCTACACACATATTTAAGAACCAGATAGCTCTATCATTAAACTGGTCAGGAGTCAGTATCTGGTAGGGCCTGAAATGTTCAGGCCAAACTCTTTGCCCAAGTAGCTGCTTTTCCCATGGATGTGAGGGTAAAACAGTTGGGTTATGGATAATTAATTATTTAACAATTTTGTCGATATCCAAGACTATACAACTTCAAACAACAGCTTTTTAGTAAATAATGAATTGAAAGGGATGTGTAAGGAATCAGCCATGGGCTAATTTAAGCTGCGGTCCCAGGAACTGCGTTGAGAAACTAAGGAAGGCCACAGAAGACCTCAGGCAGGTTATCCATTCTTTGTGTCAATGTCTGAACTTGAGACTTCCTGAACATGAAAAATGAATGGCACTTATTTGGTCCACAGTGGGAGGCTAACTACTTGCCTCTGACTAATGCTCCAAATGAGAATCCATGGCACTTACGTCTTACCTCCCATACACCTTCACAGTATGATGCTTAGACCAAGGGGTAAAGTCTGCATTTATTTGTTCATGTTTCTGTCTTCATCTGTCAATCATGGAACTGATCATGACAACCCATGAGCACTGCCAGAACAGTTATTTTTTTTTGGGGGGGGGGGGATCCAGACTATTTCTTTGCAGAATTTCATTAATACTACTCAAGAATACTTTTATGGATCGCTCAGAATTTTGGGCCTCTATATTGCAATATAGATGGTGCCACATTTAAGATAATTTTATTTTTTGGTATTAGTAATTGGTGTATTTCTTGTTCTTTCAATTTAATTTTTTTTCCCTTTAGAACTTTGTAGGGACAGAATCCTGGCTTCCCCCCCCCCCCCCCCCACGCGCCTCCTCCTACAACAACCACACATGTACTNCCACTGGCAGTCTCTCATGCATCAACACATGATGACTGAGACAGAGAGTCTTCAAAACATTGAATGCTAAACACATTCTCTTATGACTGATAGCTGAAGAAGATGCTCATTGCACTTAGCCAAAAATTCAAGGACATGATAAATGTCATAACTTTTATTTCAACTGTCCTGTTCTTCATATTCAGGGACCAAAGAATATTCATGATTGAATCTGATGCATGTGGAGCAGGTGCTGCTGTCCAGTGACTTCATGTACTCATAAAGTAGAAAGGTTAACAGCACCAAAAATATTTATCTTTTTGAATGGTGGAAATAAAATTAATGATGTATTAATTATTATTTAATGCACTGAAAATGGTCTACCATTCTGTCTGCATGATGTCATACATCAAGCTACACATTACAGATTGTAGGTTTAATTTAATTTTTAATTTTCAGGTCTTAACAATAGCTACAGGTAGGTGCACATACTTGATGCTCTCAAAGAGCTAGTTGTTTCTGTTGTTTTCAGACTTCACACAAAACTGCTCTGTCTATCTGTTTAGAAGTCAGAACTATGAAAGAGCTGAAATAAGAGTTAGAAAGCTTCATATTTTTTTTTCTTTAATTCTCCTATTAGGGCCACTAGTTTCTTCCTTCTTCTGTTAAGCCTTCCTTCTGAATTCTTTCTAGATCGTACCTCTCTTCTTGATATCTCCTCATACCTGCCAAACCATCTTGTTCTGGGTCATCTCCAAGGCCTCTTTTCTTCAAATTTTAATTCTAATTTACTTTTTGTTGTATGCGTCTAGTTTGCATGGCCAAACTACTATAAAAGTTTCTTTCTATCTCTATTAGTATACTATTTATTCCAATATATTCTCTAACAATTTCATTCCTAACTGTGCTGTTTGTTTGTACTTCCCTTCATACTTCTTAAAATGTTATACCCATTGCTTGGATTTGACTTTGTTTCTCTGTATAACAGTAGATGTTTGGATGTGAGATTTGAGGCTTTCACGGCGGTGACTATGAAGAAAGCAGTCTTCTGGGATTTGGCGCCGTGTATATGTGGTGTTAACCGATGTTTCGACGTTCCTCCGAAACATCGGTTAACACCACATATACACGGCGCCAAATCCCAGAAGACTGCTTTCTTCAGATGTTTGGATGTTTAAAATATACTTGGTAGACTGCTGTTTTGATCTGTTCCATCATATTGTCAGGTGTTGCCTATGTAACGCAACAACCAATTTACATGGGTCTCAGATTTGGCTAAGATGTTTATTAGACCATCTCTTTTACACTCGCAAGTACAATTATTCGCATCTTCACTATCACAGTTACTTGCATTGCTGATCTTGTTGAAGTCTTCTCAGTATCTCTTTGCCAGATGCAAGCTGGCTTCTGCTCTAGTCAGGGCTACACTAAAAACTCACTGGTCTCATTGAAGCTGGTCTTTTATAGTGTGCACTTGAACTGAAGAGTCAAAATTGTGTTCAAGGGTTCTGTTTTATCCACTGGTAGTATTCGTTTCCTTGGATGTCCTTCCATTTCCAGGGTAACACATTTGTTGTTTAAGTTATTCCTAGGCAACAGTCCACTGGTATTGCGTTTCCGCTGAAGTACGCATTCTTATTGCAGCCGTTGCCTATCAGTGGCTGTGTAGTCTGTCCTTTTTGGCAGCACACCACATTATCCTTTTATAAGCAACTAATTCCATGGAGCTTAGTTCTTCTTGAGAAGCCATCAGTTGTTCAGCTACTCAAGAATTTTTCAATATTTGATGCAATCTGAAGGTTCATTACCATGTTCACAAGAGCGTGCCACTGGCCCGTATCCTCAGCCACACAAATCCAGTCCAAATCACCCTATCCTACTTCTCTAAAGTCCATTTTAATTTTATCCTCCTGTCCACATCTGGGTCTTCCTAGTGGTCTCTTTCCTTCTGTGTTTCTAATTAAAGCCCTTCATACATTATTCTTCTCACCCATTCATTCATTCATTCATTTACTCAGCATTCCATAAATCCTTACATGGTTTAACCCTTTTACGTGGCCATTTAAATTCCGCGGCCGCGGCTCCTGCGGTAATATATTCAGCCGGCCATTTAAATTTTGCTCGAAAATTATTTTTTCATCATTGTTCTTAAATTCTATGAGATAGGAACATGAAACTTTCACTAAAATGCTCTTAAAAGGTGGTTTTATAACCTTACCTTATAATATGCGCGCCCTTTATATCTTCAATGGAAGCAGGTTGTTTAGTATTTGAGCAGTGAATGGGACGCCTTGAAGCATGAAACTTTCACTAAAATTATCTTAAAAGATGGTTTTTATAAACTTACCTTATAATATGAGCGCCCGGTATCTATTCGAGCAGTGTAAGGAAGGCCTTGAAGCATTCGTGTAACCCAACGGTGCCCCACATTC
>NW_019727104.1:163188-175312 GCF_002891405.2 Cryptotermes secundus
GATATTATCAACATCGTAAATATCACGTCTCTGTTGTTTATATCTTCAAAGCAAAGAAAACAGGCCTTTCATTACGGTACAGCTAGAAACCGCTCGCAAGAGCCACAGGAACTTTGCTGCAAGACAGGCATATGTAACGATGCCTTATCTCAGCTAAACTCGTTGGCTTAGTATACTCTGTTCTTGTGACAACAGGCCAGCGAAAAATCTAACAATCTACAGCAAAACCATCAATTATTATGGGCGTTATAACATAGGTGTGCAGCTGGACGAAACATACACGCCGAACCCCCCCAGACGATTTAAATCCCTGACGAAGCATACACGACGAACCACGGCAACGGGTTAACACCAATGGATATAGAAACAGTCAACATGAGTGAATCACATACTGCAACACAGCTGTGTAATGTCATACCAGTTAAATTTAATAATATACAACATGAAACAAAAACCATTATCTATAACAATAAGGCGCTATCAGCTACCACCTGTAACAAATCCGAAACTTTAATTGTTGTCACCCATGCATGCTACTTGCCATGCCCATTTCAGTCTCCTTGACTTGTTCATTCTAATTGTATTTTGCAAAGAATACAAGTTATGAAGATCCACATTGTGCAGTTTTCTGCAACCTCCTGTTACTTCATCCCTCTTCCATCACAATATTCTCCCCAGCACACTGTTCTCAAATACCTTTGGTCTCTGCTCTTCCTTTACATGAAGAGACAAAGTTATCTATGACCATAAACATCGGTGGATTCAGGTTTCCTGGAGTTCTGGGCCATAGTGGTTTTGCCACCTTTGGGCTCTTAGCAATAAAATGTATAATGTGGAATCTGAAGAAAACTTATTTTGGGTAATTTCTTCATAACTGCAAGTATGAAGCTATATCTGTGCCTACCTCTTTCATCTGAATATGTAGATAAAATGTTAGTTGAGCACATTAAACTTAATATTTATTTGTTTTTATCACTATTAAACAGAAAAATTCACTTTCAATTTATGTCTACTAACTTGCATTTTAAAAATCACATTAAATGTTCCAAGGCCAGTCCTTATGAGACAGTAACTCTGAAGTCTTAGAATATTCAAAGCAGCTTCCACCAAGATAGCTGAATAGCGAAGGAGTCATGACATATGTGTAATCAATAGCTTTTGTGAGTTCTGATTCAATACCAAGGATAGCTAAAGGGCTGAAAAAATTTTCAGTTATTAATGTAGGCAGTTCTTTCGTTGTCTGTGCATAGAAAAAAATCTTCCAGTAGAACAGTTGAAAGCTGGTGTATAGGAAGATCCTGAGCTCAGTGTCGACATATGGTTAAACTTCTTTTAATCTTTTGCTTGGATCATAACACTTATCTCAGAAATGCTCAAATGTAGTGTGGGGTTTTACCTTTGTTGTTTGTCATTACTCCGATGACAACCCACTTTTTCGGAACAGTTTGTTGGTCCTGAAAAGGACCGTGGTTGCTGAGATGTTTGATCGGTGAGGTAGCGCAGCATGCGCCCGTAGGGAGAGAGGTTAGTTGCAGTGGTTTGCTTGGCCACAGCGTGGCCGTTGCTGGAGGTTGCTTGATCGCCGTGCGGCAGCTGATTTGAAGTTGCGTGGTTGCACAGTGCAGTCGCAGGAGTGATGAGGCAGTGGCTATGCCAGATGCCCAGTGGGTTGGACAGGGTCACGACCACTGGCGAGTCCAGGCGAGGTGCCCCAGTGCGTCGGATGTGAGAGCCGGAGGGCCGAGGCAGTCGTGCCTGGCGCAGCCTGCCGATGCCTCCGAAGACCGAGCGCTGGCGACGAAGCCTGCTGGCTGATGTTGCTTGAATGTGGCTTGATCGTAGACTGAAGTCAGACTGATGCTGCCGGTTTGCGGCTTCTCCTTTTTATACACTGCTCGATGGGCAGAGCAAAACTTGGAACTGAGGAGGAAGAATTTGCAGGGCGCTGATTGGCTAGCGCGCGTGATGATGTAGATGCAGGGCTAGCAGCGAGCACAGTATAAATGAAAACGTTTGGAGCAATTTGATTGGTTAGCGCGCGTGATGGTGAAAAGTGATATGAAGAGTGTGCGTTGCAGAAAATGCGTGATAATGTGGCATGTGCCCACAGTAGTTTTCTCCAGACTCAGAAAAAGTCCATGGAAAAGAAGACACTCATTAACAAATGCTTCTGCAAAGTAACCCTTGTGTAATTCCTCTAGTCATAACTATATAAAGCCTCTCACTAACTCCCATTAAAAATCTCAAAGATTTAGTGACTTATCACCATAGGAGGCAACATTAATTTCCTCCACTACACTCTGCTTGTTCTACATTCATGTTATTAGCATTCATAGCCAGTATCCTGTTGTGTTATAATATGCAACTTCTTTATTAAAACCGTCACAACACAGCTGATATCAAGATCAGTGCCTAGTTTCAGCTCTGCTACAAAGTATTGTCCATTCTGTAGGGAATATAAACAATGAATGAGTCGTTGTTTACATTCCTGACAGAACGGACAATACTTTGTAAGACGAGGCACCGACTAAATAATTAACATTAATATTACTGCATCTACATCACGAGCCTAAATAACATTTTTTATATACACACTAAATATAGAATACTCCAATATTATATTTAAGCATCCTGTTACACTCTATACGATATGTGATATAAATTCCGTCCTAAGTGTAACAATTTATTGTAGGTCTTTCGTTTTGCCTTCTTCTACACTACATGTTTCAGCCGCAAACGGCCATCATCAGGTGTATACACTCACGTAGCTGTTACACTGCACCCAGTTTAAAATTTAAAAAACACACAGGTCTTCCCAATTGGCTAACAGGATCTACTTTGCTATATTTGTCTGATTCATACATCATCTTTGTCACCCATACACGTCAATTTTGACATTCATGAACTGGCACTTTTAAAATCTTCAGTTCCGATTTAGAAAACTCCTTTAAAATTTATATCTGGTGTTAAATTCTCGGCCTGTTTGCCCAATGTATTTCAATGGACAATCTACACATTTCATTTGGTATATGCCACTTTTATTGTATTTATCTAATTGTGGTTTTTGTTTGAACATATTTTCTATTGTGTTTCGTGTGCGGAATGCTACTTTTATCTGTGTGTCTTTGAAAAGTTTTGTGATTTTTCTTACTTCTTTTGTACTATATGTAAATATGGCCCACTTTGTTTTTTGTTGTTGTTCGTCGTCATGTGTGTTTGAAAACAAAAATCAACATGTACTTAGTTTTCTGTCTTTACCTCTAGACCAACCTCCTTACTTGCATCAGTTAGAACCTCTGTACTTTTTAATGGTATTTATGTTGTCTCCCAATGCATTTCCATTGTCAGTATAAATGTGAAGCTGATGTGGCCGATTCAGTTTCAGTCCCACTTGGTTTCCTTGGACCTTCCAAATGGTATATTATATGCAAAGTTGAAAAGCAGTGGTGACAAAGCATCTCCTTGTCTTAGACAATTTTGTATAGAAACATACCAGACAAATATTTACCTATGTGTACTTTACTATAAGTTTCATTTAAGCACATTTTAATAAGCATAAATAGTTTCATGGGTACTCCAAGCTCAGTATGAATATTGTACAGTACTTCCCTCCAAACTGAATCATGGGCGTGTTTGAGTCTATGAATAGCTGATATACTGTCTCATTGTATTCTCATTTATTCTCCCTTATCTGACAAATGCAAAAAATCTGATCAGTAGTTTATCTGCTGTGATGAAACCCACACTGATAATTGCCAATAAGTCAATCTATGTATGAATTTAACCTTGAGAGAACGATACTGGACAAAATTCTGAATGAAGCTCATAACAGTGATATTTCTCAATAATTAGCAGTTAGTTTTATTGCCTTTCTTGTAAACCAGTGCAATAATAGACTCCTTCCACTCCTAAGGCAATTTCTTCCTATTCTAATCAGAATTAACAAGTTTATGGGTCTTAGAACTTAATGTTTCACCCCCTGCTTGAATCAATTCTGCTGGAATTTGATCAGTACCTGGCAATTTATACCACTTCAACTTTTCAGTAGTAATTTCAACCTTAAAATGTCTTCGCTCAAGTACTAACGGCCAAGTTGTATGTATTTCCATCTACTTAACATTACTAAACCTACCTACATTTGATTGCTGAGAGAAGTAATCCTTCCACCTACTCAAACTGTTGGGGGAATCTGCCAGCAGATCATCATTCTTATCCTTTATCAAGTGAGTTCTAGGTTGGTAACCTTTCTGAAGTTCAGTTATTCCCCTATGCACATCTGTAATATTCTTGTTCTTACTGTGTGTTGCAAGCTCATTGATTTTGTCTTTCAGACATTATCTCATCTTATTCCTGAAACATCCACTAGCTTCATGTCTTACATTTTTCAGATTATCCTCATTTGTTTGGCTGAGGTCCCCTAACAATTGCAACTCAGTTTTCTTTTTTTCCTTTTATATGATAGCTCTGAACATCCTTTCCTGAGCTATGGCTTATGCTGCTCCAATTCATAATAACGTAGACTCCCTTTGGTTGAAATTTTTATATCCTATCTAATAGTTCTTCAAGGTCTACTGATATGCACATCGACATCTAAGTTTTTCAAAGCTGCAGACCTATTTGAGATTTTAACCTGATACTGTTCTTTGCCCTCTACCTTGTTCATTTTCTTAAGATGGAACCTCTCCATATCAAATTTTTGTGTTGTTCATTTGGTTGCTGCCAGTCTGTCCCTAACTTTTGCCACCACCAGATAATCATCAGTATCAGTCTGCTCCCTGAAAGATTGGACGTCAAGTACACTTTAATGCTATCTCTTATATATAAAAATGTTATGAATGTTATGATGTGGGAATACTGTACCACTGACAATTATATTTTTGGATGTGGCAAAGAGTGTTATTTTAAACCCATTATCATTCCTAATTTCATGTAAACTCTGGTTCCAAATTGTTGGATCGAAGCTATCTTCTTCACTCATTTAGCATTGGAATCTCAAATAAAATGTTCATGTGATTAGTTCCTCGTAAAAACTGTCTTCTGTATCTACAGATTTATCCTTTATTAGGGCATAAACATTCCAAGGAGTGATATCATACCAGTGATCTCGTAATATCAGATAACATGTATAACTATTTTTTGTTCTTCTATTGTTTTCTCTGTCAACATTTCCTTCTGAATATTTCACTTAAAAAATAAATAAGTAAATTTTTCCACCTCTTTAATCACTATGTTAACTTTTATTGTGCTATTTGTGTGTGGATTTCTTAACATACTCAGTCACCATATTGTCCATACTCATTTTCTGTCCATGTTCTTTTAGAAACTTTATGAAATGTATTCTTAATACTCACCTGGTTTCAATACCATTGTCACCACATTGCAGTTTGTAGTTTCAATATCTGTAGTTATTGTTTCATTTCATGTTTCTTATATGAACAGTGGGTTGAACTTCTAAGCATAGAAAAGTGACCTCCTCACCATACAATACAAGTTTAATTTAACATACATGCATATTCTGTTTAGTTTTCAGCAGTATTCTTAGAACAAAATATCAAATGCAATAAGTAGCAGGCAAAGTTTCTTTATTTAAAAGTGACAGATGTGATCCTTTAAACTGGAAAGAGAGTTACTGATATCCACTTTCAGCAACACAGTCCGTACTATTACTATATTTGTTTCTATATTTGCAGGTGAAAGTATTAAGATTCATTAGTCCGTTGAAATTGGATGATGTGATATTAGGCCAATATACTGGTGATCCAGTAGGAGAAGGCGATGCTAAGTTTGGATACTTGGATGATCTTACTGTCCCTGAAGGTTCTTGCACTGCAACATATGCACTTGCCGTACTGAAAATAAATAATGAGCGTTGGGACGGTGTTCCATTTATTTTACGCTGCGGCAAAGGTACGTCAAGATGTGGAAACATTTTTATAACATTATTCATATTAAACTGATATAAAATTTCTCAAATCCCAAACTTCTTTCAGTGTGGTGCTCTGAACTATCAAACAAGTAGAAGTTGAGAAGTTTAGCCAACCAATAGCAGTGATGCTATACTTTAAACTACATTTCCACATTTCCCATACTTGTGTACAAGAATTATCCAGTGAAACACCTACTGCTGATATTGATATAATAATTTCAGGGGATGTATGCTCCATGACGCTAAACTGAAGAGTCATATCACAACTTTATTTCACTGAAAAATTTCTGCTTCATATGTCACTTGTGGGTCTAAGTACAGGCTCTGTTGAAGAGAATGCTGGTATTTCAAACATCTGTAATTCAGGAACGCAAACAGATATGACAATATTGGTATTTGCAGTGTAATCAGAAATGCTTTCATTGGCATAAGCTGCATGCGCATTGCAACTGCAGTTAACAGACAGCAGCTCTGACTACATGTTCTGTGCAGTCAGTACATTGTCTACTGTACAGCAGGAAGCACCAACCATGTTTTGGTATGCAAATTTGAATCCATTACTTGAGTTTGTGAATGTAATTGTGAGCAAGGTGTAAAACCACCTGATGACAAGAGCATTACAAGGTGGTATGAGCAATTAGAGAGACTTGCAATGTGGGAAGAAGACATTCTACCTGGCATGTCAATAGGCATAAATGTGTCAGGGATGGTCAGCCTCCCACAGAATGTTTAGCACCTGAATGGACTAGTACTAAAATAATGTGTGGTGCCTGCCAGCACATGAAAGAGTCATCAGCCTGTTTTTCTTTGATGGGGACATCACTATAAGCAATTAATTCCTAGACATGGTGGAAAATTATATTCTTCCACAGCTCAGTGACAATGACGATGGAAACAGGTCCAGTTTCCAAAATGTAATGTTCTAATTTTTTTTTTTAAATACAAGACAATGGATAAAATTCAAAAGCCCAGTAATTCTGAGTGTTACACTACTTCCATATTTCTGTATCCTATCTGATGGAAGTTCTATTATGCCACTAATGAAGGTGTCCCTTTTCTTCATACTGCCTTACTCATTGCTGGCATCTCCACTGTAGGGCTTCACTCTGTAAGTGAATAGATATACTACCACAGTCAATAATTCCGTGGAATGGCCGCAAAGCGTCATACAGGAATTTACTGCCAATATGTTTCAGCAATGTTTTTGACAGCTATATCAACGTTGGCAGACTTGCATAGCGGCCAGCAGCAACTATTTTGAGGGCCGATGTGGACCTGCATAAGTGTTGAATTGAATTGAATTTATTTACATTCTATAAATCCTAAGTAGGTTAGTACCTTTGGATACAGAACAAGTCAAAAGGTGAATACCTTGTAATATGATGCGATAAAACCACATTCCAAGAACTTAATGACTCTGTCGCATAGAATCTACCAAAAAGAATGCTGGGATTTCAGGCACTTGTAGCTTAGGAATGAAAACATGTATCAGGGTGTTACTTGCAGTACTGTATTCATCAATTAAAACTTTTTTTACACATAAATTGAAAAGATTTAAGATGTGAAATACTTCACAATTGGCAGCATCTGCAGCTCTGTATGCATCCCACCTATAGTCTGCCTCTTGTCAGATGCGCTATAGCATGTCCTTTATAATGTCTGCAATGGCCGAAGTGGTCCATGGTTTGAGTTCATCCAGCATATTCACCCTCTGGCCATACATCTTGTCTTTTGCATAGCCCCAGAGAAGGAAGTTCCAAGTTGTGTGATTAGGAGACTGAAGGGGCATACAACTGGTCCTCCTCTTCCTATTCATCGACATGGGAAATTTATGTTCAGTCACAGAAAATGTAAGCAAACTGGACAGGTGCACCATCCAGTTGAAGAGTAAGACTGTCATTGAGCTACAGAAGAGCATAATTTTCCTCCATCTCTAGGAATTAATTGCTTATAGTGATGTCTCATCAAAGCAAAACAGGCTGATAACTCTTTGATGTGACAGAATGCACATGTTCTCTTGAAGACTATTCTGTTCGTGTCGGAGGACAGAAACAGATTGAGTTTCTGAAACATGGTGTTCTGTAGTTTTTCGGAATACCAGACAATGGACAAAGTCCAAAAACCCAGCAATACTGAGAAATATTGAATTCTGTCGATAATAGTAATGTCACAGTTTTAATAACAAACAAGTGTAGAATAAATTCAGTTATAATACCTCAAAATGTGTTATCATATTTTAGGGTAGTTCCAAAACTAATTAATTACAGGTTAATCTAATTTGTGTACTTAAGCCAATGCATAATTGATTTTTCAGCTCTGAATGAAAGAAAAGCAGAAGTGCGAATTCAGTATCGTGATGTGCCTGGTGATATTTTTGGTGGAAAACTGAAAAGGAATGAGCTGGTGATTAGAGTTCAGCCAGGAGAGGCAGTATATATCAAAATGATGACAAAAACTCCTGGTATGACTTTTGATATGGAAGAAACTGAACTTGATCTTACATACGGTAGCAGATACAAGGTAAAGAATTTTACAATAAAGTTTATAGATTGTGTAGTCAAATTTTAGATTTCTCTGCATGTAAATTAACACTTTGCGTACTGCGCACCCTTTAAAAGGTTTTTCGCTTTTAAACATGGTGGACTGTTTGCGTGTTAACAGGCTTTTAGAACACGATAAGTTGCAACACACTATACATCGCTCTGGCACCACCTACATTGCACGCAACCACCTGCAGATGCAAGATAAGACTCTGGAATGTTTAGTTAGCAGTCAGTAACTTGACCTTGTTGTTTACTTAACCGACTATAAAGGAAAATGCTTTGCCTTCTTCAAGCTGTGTGTATCAGCCAGTAGCTAGTGGGGAGAATGGATCAAGGACAAATTCTCCTCCGATGACCTAGCTGACCTGCCTTGTGAGACGTGTAGTAATGGATTAATGTCATTCAGACAGCGACAGTGACGGGGGACAACAAAGATTTGTGGCCACAGACAGTAAAAGTGACAGTAGCTCTGACAATAATGTGGGTAATAACATTGCGCGTAGTAACATTGCGGGGACAGCAAAAAATCTAAAAAAAAAAAAAAAAATCTAAACCCTCATTCAAAATTGAAATACAAAGCATTTCTGATGAATGTGGCAAAGGCCTGGGCTACAGTCCAGATGGTGGCGGCAGAAGCAGGGTCACACAAAAACTTAGTACGACTGGGCCCATCAACTCCCACCCCACAAAGGCCTCATGTGGACCCCCCAGGGCGACTCTTGAGTGATATGCGGAAAAATACCCTCGTGAAAATTGTGAAGAGTGAACATTCCAAGAGGAAGAATACTTCTAGGCAATGCCGTGTTTGCACAGTTCACAAAAAAAGGAGTATGTCTACATTTGCAAGTTCTGTGTAATGCCACTTCACAAAGGGGAAAGTTTCCAAAATATCACACCCTCAAGCACTTCTAGGAGCATTGGTAAGTGTTCTCCAAAAATTTTAGTTCAAAAAATTAATTAGGAGATTTTATATTAATTTTTAAAGTGAACAGTGCACAATAAATATTTAAATCACCGATCCGTGAAGTGTTAAGAGTATAAGAAACTAGCTCCAGAGTACAGTATACTAAAAGAAAAAGAATTAATTTTAGTGCCTTTTATAGTTTTTAACTCTTACATTCTAACAAATGTAGGTCACCGCCATCCTAATGCGTGTCCTCTGAGAGATCTAGTATTATTTATAGTTCAGATTTTCCTCTAGCGATACGAGTATTATTATGAAGAAAATGGAATTTCTCACCTCATTTGCAAAAATCTATTTCTTAACAATAATGGATACCAGTAAGTACTTATGTGTACATCATATTAGTTAAATGTATGTGTAATAAATTAATTGTACTTATAATTGCCGGGGCATGCGATAGCATAGTTGGTTGAGGCACTATGCTACAAGCCAGAAGGTCACGGGATCAAATCCGGATGAGGTCATTGGATTTCTTTCAATTTATCTAATCCTTCCAGCCACAGTATGGCCCTGGGGTAGATTCAGCCTCTAACAGAAATGAGTACCAGGAATATTCTTGGGGGTAAAGGGTGGCCAGCACATAGAGCTGACAATCTTACCACCATCTATGAGCTGACTGTCTAGAAAATGTGAGAACCTCAACATCTCACAACCCTATGGGCTCCCACGACCTGTTACAGGAATACCTTTACTTACTTTTTTTACTTTTACTTGTAATTGCCATAAAAAATTCTTTTCAGGAAGTGAAGATGCCAGATGCATATGAACGACTGATACTGGATGTTTTCTGTGGCTCTCAGATGCACTTTGTTCGCTCCGATGAGCTGTCTGAAGCGTGGAGAATTTTTACTCCACTGCTACATCAAATTGAGTCTGAGAAAGTTAAACCTCTTCCATACAAGTTAGTAAATAAATAAATGTTTATAATCAACGGTATATTCTTAGGTGGAAACAAATTATATTTCACTGTTAGTAGCATGTTATTTTACCTGTTTTTTATTTGAGTATGAAGTTTGTTCTCTCTTCCTAAGAGAATCATATATATTGAGGGTGTTTCAAATGGTGTTGAGGGGAACATTCAGACCCAGGAGAGGGAAGCAACAGTAGGATGGAGAGTACTGCGTAATGAGGAACTTCATATTTTGTATGTCTCACCAGGTTTTATATGAGTGAGGCAAGAGGAATGGGACATGGATGGTGTGAACACTGTACCAAATTTTAGTCAGAAGACCACAAGGAATAATAACATTATATGAATCATACACATAGACAGGAGAATAATACTAAAACACATCTGAAGAAACTGGATGTGTGGACAGGATTTAATTGCCTCAGGATAATATTTGATCGTTCGCTCTTCTGAATGTGACAATGAAAAAGTTGTGTAATTTCATGAGCAGAGAATATTTCTTGTGGCTCTTTAGCCTTTTCTTTATGTTCAAGAACATCTTTCAGTAGATCCAGTGCATTTAATGTTACTTGAACACTTCATACAAATAATAGGGACCTCTTAACCCATGCAAGATAAGTCATGTTTTTCATTAATTAACTAAATTCTTGCATCTGGCTCCTTTTTGTAAAGCTGATATTCCCTCATCTTGACGTTTCCTGGAATTTAATGGAATATAAAGGTTCATCACCATGTTCACAACAGCCCACCACTAGACCCTATCATATCCATGGCATCACATTGTATTAATGTAAAATCCACTTAAGTCCTATTCTTCATTAGATCAAATAATTTTAGATCCTCACTCCATGACTTATTTTTATATTTTGTATTCATGATATGAATCCATATTAACCATTTCCATGCCATGAGTTGATTCGATAAGTACAGCATACAAATCTGCTACAGCTGAAGAGACTGGCATAATGGTAATCACTTAGTACAGAATTTCTGTCAATAGATCATATATCATTTATTATCATTCAGCAGTCCATACGATGGGGTACCCAAAAGAAACCGAACTAATTTTTTTGTGGGCAGAGCTTTTGTAGTACCGCATTTTGCTGATATGAGCGCATAGAGCTAACATTCCTGAGTCGATAAGCCGACTACCGTTGCTTCAGAAGGTAAGGACTAGTTTTGGCAGAGTTTATAGTGACGACTGTTTTGTGTGATCGTCGTTTTTGCAATGGGTGATTTTCATGAACAGTGTGCGGCAGTGAAATTCTGCTTTTTGCTTGGGAAAAGTGGAACAGAAACTCTTGAAATGTTAAAAACGGCATACAAGGATGATGCTATGGGGAAAACTCAAGTGTTTGAGTGGTTTTCCCGTTTCAAAAATGGTGAAATGTCAATTGATGACAAACCTCGTTCTGGTCGTCCTTCCACGGCCCGAACACATGAAAATGTTGAAAAAATTCGTGAAATCATCAAGGAAGATCGACGACGGACCATTGAAGAAATTGTGGAGCTGTCGGGAGTGACTTGGAGCTCAGTTCAGCGAATTTTGACAGNCAGAGTTTGTTCCGCAGGGTCAGACAGTTAACCAGGCTTTCTACTTGGAAGTTTTGAAAAGATTGCGCAACAGTTTGCTGCAGAAGCGGCCAGATTTGTGGCAGTCAGGTGACTGGTTTTTCCATCATGACAATGCCCTGTTCACACAGCCCTGTTTGTACGACAATTCTTGACCAAAAATGGTATGACCCCTGTTCCTCACCCTCCATACTCACCCGACCTTGCCC
>NW_019727104.1:175377-183178 GCF_002891405.2 Cryptotermes secundus
GTTTTGCTGATGTTGCTGAGGTGAAGGAAAAAACGACGGAGGTGCTGTCAAGCATCTCAAAAGATGAATTTAGACAATGTTTTGAAAAATGGAATAAAAGACTAGACAAGTGTATTAGTGTAAGTGGAGAGAACTTTGAAGGGGATTGAAGGTTTGTGCTTAAAATTTGAATAAATAAGTTTAAAAAAAAATAAGTTCGGTTTCTTTTGGGTACCCCTCGTACATACAGGTATTACAACCATTTGGATAAGGAAATTGTCAGTTTTACATCTAATTCTCATGCATATCTTTACAGTATGCACTGTACCACCCTAATATAGGGGGTTTGTTGTCTGACGTCTTCTGGCATCAGAAATCCTAGATCACTGTTCCCACAATATTAAAAAGTTCAGAGGAAGTCCATGAACTTGAGAAGAAACAATTAAGGAAGCTAAAGGAGATGCACTATAGGGCCTTATGTGGAGCATTGGGCTACTGGAGTAGCGCCCTCACCAATATAATGCTAGCAGAAGCCAAAGAAATCCCCATCTTTTCTAGGTTCAAACAGTTGGGAAGGAACTATGTGTCCAGGTGTTATACATGAAGCAATCACTCAATATTTCTGGTCGCTTGAAGGTGATATCTGAACATATTGTGGATTTCTTGTGGAATAGCTTTTTCCCCCCTAACAGCCTTGATGTGTCTAGCATGAACATCTATGGCAAAGTTCAGCCAGCAATCATCATATTTTCTGCATCTTGTCTAGAGTTCTCCACTTTACCCTGGATCTCAGTCCAGCAGTGTTTACCATGAATAAGTTCAGAACACATATCATTCAAAACTGGAAATAACTTGATTTGTAAATTCTTTATATCTAGTGTATGTATATTTTGACTGATTATTTATTTGTTCCACTGTCATTTGAAAAGAAAGTCGGGGTTGCTTGCAGGAATAAGTTCAAGCATGTCTGCACAGGATGGATAGAAGTCAGTGAAAAAGAACAATTCAAGCTTCAATTCTTCTGCATTCAGTATTTCTAGTCATAAAACGATAACAGTAAAAATGTATTCTTATCCTTTGTTCACTTGTGGAGAAGAACTATATAACGAAACATTTGTTTCTTATAGGTATGGATCTCGGGGACCGAAGGAGGCAGATGCCAAGTGCAGTGAGTTTGACTTCAGGTATTATGGTTCATACAAATGGGTGAAAAACCACTAAACTGTTTCACAGAAGATTAAATTTGAGGCTTTCATGGCAGTGAAAGTTTGGATTTAGATTCTGGGTTATGGCATCTTGTAGAGTCATTGAACTGATTCTTGTTCATAGATCACAAACTGAGAACAAGTTATCATTTCCAGTTTATTATTTTTGCATTATTTTATTTTTTTTTCTAATTTTATTTGTTGAGATATATGAATAATAATTTATGGTGTTGAATATAAAAATTGTTTAGAATAAAAACATGTTGATCATCTTAAAGGTACTTAAATTAATAAACTGGAATAAGGAAAACAGAAGAATCAGATTCCTCTGAATTATTTGAAGAATGTATAAGACTACATGATGTCATAACCAAGATGACAATCTAAATATTTCACAAAAGATAAAAAAAAAAGAACGGTTGTGACGGAAGGCATCATTCTATGCACCTGCCATTTGTTAGGCTGTTATCAGCTGACTTGCACTTTATTTATAATGTACCAGTAATAACTATAGATTGGAATATTGCAATATTTTGTATGTAAGACAACTTTTATAGAACATTCCATTTTAATTGTATTTATCTAATATTTCATGTAGTAATCAAGGGGAGTTATTTTATGAGAAGCAGCAAGAAATACGGTCTTACTCAGTATATTTTTTGAAGCTAGGGGGCATGGGTTGGAAATAATATTAGTATGCTGTAATTATTTATTACCACTTGTCTTTCTAAATTTCAAAATTTAATAATGTAATTTCCGATCACAGTGGCCACGCGGTCTAAGGCATCAACTGTCTTTGCCTGCTTGAATGCTGGGATCATGGGTTCAAAACCCACTCAAGGAATGGATGTCTGTGTTTATTCTGTTTGTGTAGGTATCGATCTGGCGATTGGCCGATCCCCCATCCAAGGAGTCCTACCGACTGTCTTAGGATTAAGAAACAGAATATTTCATGGATGCCCTATGCTCCAAAGTAGGAGTAACAGACAGGAGGGAGGAAGGGAGAGAGGGGGAGGGAGGGAGAACCAAGTAATTGATGGTTCTCTTTGTTCAGGTTATCTGGTTTTAAGATTACAGTACATTCCCAATTATACATGCTAATGAAGGGAAAAATAGTAACTATAGAACTAAAAACATAGATAATCCAGGATATTGTGGAATGCAGAAATTTGGAAATGGACATGTAATATCTGACTTGTATAATTATATCACAAACTGTAAGAATTATGAGAAGAGTACTGGTCACAAAACACTATTTCACATTTGCTGCACCTTTTGTTCTAAACATTTTTCACTCAAATGAATATTTAACAAGTTATGCACCAAATATGCACTGAAATGGATGTAGGGTTTCATGTAAGACAGCAATTAATACTGTCTGATCTAAACTAAAATTAATGGCTTCACAGTCCTTTTTGCAAAAATATCAGAATTCATGAAAATCCTCCAGCTGTTTCATTCATACAGACAGACATATAGAGGGAATGAGCGAACTTAATAGGCACTCTATATAATTGTGAACATACCTGAGGAGTGCATGGATAAGCACAACTCGGATAATCTCCGTGCATACAATTGGGAGTATCCTGTACAATGGACATGGGAGTAGAGCTTGAGCAAAAAGGAAAAGAATGATGTATGGACTTTGAAATGTAAGAGAACAGAAATTACTAATTAAGTTATGACATTTGATAATAAATCAGTCTTTATAGACTTTGACTTCTTATTTTGCACATATATCAGTAATAATATACAACATATACAGTATATGATGGTTACACAGAGAGTAAATTTAAATGTTTTCATCAGTGCAAAAATATCTAGTTCTGGTATTGCATGGATGAATTCATATTTACTGTTTCATGGAGAATTTTGATCGACAAGCTTACATGGTAATACAGTACGAGTGAGAACCACAGACTTAATCCATTGCAGTTGCATTTAATTCCCATGTTTCTATCATAAGCCTGAGGGAACAATAGAATCACATGCAGTGTTAGAAGTGATACTGCAGAAATATCTCACGAAGTGTTTCATAATTACAGAAATCACAAAGTATGTCTTAACATTATAAATTTAATTTTGATATCCTTCTAACAAAATAAAAAAAATAATTTGTAGACTGTGGCGCACATTTTGTGCTTTAATACTAATATAATCCATGTTTAAACAACTGAAAAATAACATTTCTCTCTCATTCGTCCTTGGGTTAATTTTTATAATAACAGAATCAAGTCCTGTCCGTTAATAACTTTAGCATATATTCAAGTTACATTAAATTAAATTAAATTTTTATTTATTAAATAGCTCTTTTTAATTTAATAATGGCACATACTTCAGGTCAGTAAAGGCATGAACATTACCTTCATGTTTACTATTAATGTTAAAGTTACACAATCAGGATTACTCAGTTTCTGGAATTTGTCTGTTGTACAGTATTCTGAAAGTATTCTATGTTCTTTCAGAATACTAGATGATGTATAAAGTCCATAAACTCAGCAACCCTGCGTGCGATACACTGTTGTCGAAACCCTTTAGAACTGACAAGTTCTCTATCATGATCATGATCATGATCATCATCATCATCATCATCATCACCGCTTGGGTGCTCGAGCTGTGTGGACTCTGTTGTGCTTGTGCTCCCGCCTGCTCGAATGCCTAGTGTATGTTCATATGCCGCTGGTTAGGCATGGCCAGTAAGGATATGTGTCCAGTCTGTGAAGAGCTATTTTACAGAAAGCAAAGTCTATTCATTGTGGCACCTGCAGACTTGTGTGCCGGAGAACAATGTGAGTGCATCCACGGTTAAGTTCACTTACAAGTGTGACAGCTGTAAGAAACTCACAGGGATGCTGCAAAAGAGCATTCCTTCTCCAAGAGTAATCAGAAGGAAGCAATTTCTGCAGAGCTAGTGTACTGCTTCATGTATCAGGGATGAAGAATATCTCTGTGTGCAGATGAAAACAGTTCGCACAAATGGCATCTGTACCACGGAGATGATATAGTCTTTAGCCATGATGGTGGCTGAACTCAGCAGTGAAGTTCAACAACTCAGAATCAACAACAAACCCATAAAGACACAACTGCGCAAACTACAACAGGCGCCCTTTCATGTGCCATTAACATGATGTGAGGATCCTACATCTGCCATAGCAAATAATGCTATGGATAAATCATATAGAGATGCTGTATGTGCAGTGGGTGGTAACCCTAGTGTCACCAAAGTAACAGCTCCTGCTATGAATTCACTACCTGAGCCGTCCATTGTGATGGGTGAAAATCCTTCCGGTGGCGATTTTGTAACGGCAGTTAGGAAAAAACTGTTAACCCTGCCTCCTGTAAACACTGCTGTTGCCAGTACCACAAAGAAATCTAGAGTTGCCATGATCAAAGTAAGCTCTTCTACCTCTGTTGTGCAGAAGAGGGTGGGGGAACATCCCACATATCATATTTATACTACACTCACTGCCTAGTCCACATTCAATCATTACACACGCTAGCCAATCAGTGCTCTGCAAATTTTGCTCCTCCACCAAGCATTGTATAAAAGGCGAAGCACAACACTCGCAAGATACAGTCAGTTGACAGTCATAGTCAGTCGGCAGCAGTTACCACAGCAGCGATTGGTCTTTGGAGTCATCAGCACTTCACTGCATCAGGGACGGCTGCCTCGGCTCTCTGGCGGTCATGCCCGACTCACTGGGCAACTGCCGCCACTCCAGCGACCGCACACCGCAACCAGACTTCTTCCAGCAAACATGCTCTGTGACCAGGCAACTCCCGCACTGCAGCCAGGCAACTCACTCAGCTGCCGTAACATCAGTCAACACACCGCAGCCGACATTATTTCTACCGGCGTACGTAGCGCTACTTCACCGGCCAAGCATCCCTGCTGATCTGAAGTGGTTTGTCTGTTGGAGTATCGATGACAAAATCCCACAAGGGTCTGCATGAAGTCCCTTTTTGTCTCTCGGTTTTCCCTTGATGAAACACCATCTGATGTTGAGAAATCTTTAAAGGATCAATTGCAGCTTGCTTCCCTTGCTTGCACCAGATTAAAAACTAAACATAATTCTTATGCATCATTTCATGTCTCTGTTGCAGGACATGACTTCCATCTTATTAATAATACCAGAGTCTCGAATAATGGCTGTTTAATTGCTCCTTATTATGGGTGATTAAGTCCTGATCAGATTTATACTGAAGCAGCAGATATGTTTTGGCCTTGCTACCCTGATGCAGGTAGCATTCGTCCCCCTACTCCCCCTCCCCTGGACCTTGTAGGTGACTCTGCAAACAAGGTAAACAATGTCCTTGCCCAAGGGGAGGGCGTTTTGGCACTCATTTAATGGTTAGCACACCTGGCATCAACACGTTGTTTTGCCAGGTCTCACACCTGTCCTGGAAATTGTTTTGACATTTATTACCAAAACGTCAGAGGTTTTAGGACTAAACAACTCAAACTTTATGAAAATGTCTGCTTTACAGACTTTAATATTATTTGTTTAACTGTTATGATCACAATTAGTTCCTGACTGCTATAAAGTTTTCCGTTCTGACAGGACATCTATGAATAAGGTATGTGGCGATGGAGTACTCATTGCCCTATCCTCCAGAGTTCACTCCTCTAACACCGGTATGATTTAGAATCCTGAGATGAATGTGTATGGGTTGAAATCCCCACTTAAGGTGGTCTTAACCTGCTCATTGGAAATCATTACTTTCCCCTTGATGCTAAATCCAAAAACATTCCTAACTACTTTCATCTTTTTAGAAAACAAGTTGAATACACATAATTTTCAAGTGATTATACTTGAGGATTTTAATGCCTCTGGTTTCGCCTGGAAAAGTGGTCTATCTCTGCCCAATTCCCACTATTACTCTGAACTTAAAGGAGGAGTTGCCGTTTCCTCAATTGTGCTGCTCCATGCAGTAACAAGTGTTCAACTTAGGCTGATAACAATTATTGGAAATCGTGGTTGCGTTGCAGTTGCCAGTTTTCTTGGTGTGCCCTTGGCCTGGGCGTGAAGATCACCACTCACCTCCAACGAGTGCCGAGGTAAAAAACACGTGGATCTATACATCAGTGGCCACATGCATCTTCATGGCATAGTGCTTAATTAATTATTACTGTGGTTCTCTTCATAAACAGCAACATAACACAGCCACCTTTGTACAACTTCATCACTATGGCACTATTTTATCATCTACCTAGTTCTTCACCATCTTCAATTAGTTGTCCTATCCTCCAAACTGGTCTAGCAACCCCGTCTCCTTGAATGGCATATACTGGTTGGAGATGAAGCCAAGGTCATACTTGGGCCATAATGGGTAATATACTACACCAGATACATATAAATATTACATCTATATGTAACAGTGGAATTTCCAAGATTTGAAATTCATTTAAATGAACTTTAATTATAATGAAATTTCTGACCCAATGAATACTTTTTAAGACAGATGTTCATGGCAATGTCATCTCAGTGTAACAATTTTTAGATTTTTTCTTTATGATACACATTTATATACAAATATTAATCCTGTTTCAGAATAAGTATTATATNGGGAACAGCAGACGAAAGAGAGTATGGTGGTAGGCAGCACCATCTGTTGTGTTAACCTTGAGTGTCTTGTGATGTCAACAGCTTACATCACATGACCAGTATCACTCCTAACAAAATGGCCAACAACAACATGTCCTTTCGCCAGCATGCTGTCATCAAATTTCTTGTGAAAGAGGAAATCCCTGCTGCAGAAATTCACCAGAGACTTCAGCGTGCTTATGGAAGTGTGTGCATGGGTGCGAGCAGTGTTCAAAGATGGGTGAAACATTTTAAAGATGTGAACACCAGCATCAAAGATGAGCCTCGGAGCAGTCGTCCTCAAACAGCCTCAACTGAACGCAACAAGGAAAGAGTGGATGAGATCATTCAAGATGACAGGCATGTGACTGTGAACACAATAGCCCGAAAACTTGGAATGGGGCACAGTTCAATACAGGAGATGATTGAAAGCTTGGGCTATAGGAAAGTTTGTGCTTGTTGGGTCCCGCGGTTATTGACCGAAGACCACAAAGGTCAGCGAAAAGCCATCACCTCAGAATTGCTGCAGATATCGACATGAAGGCGATGATTTTTTGCTCTATATTGTGACAAGTGACGAAAGCTGGTTTCACCATTTCGAGCATGAAATGAAACGGCAAAGTATGGAATGGCACCATTTGAATTCTCCATCAAAAAAGAAGGCAAAGACAGTGCCATCAGCTGTGAAGGTGATGGGCACAGTCTTCTGGGATGCAGAGGAGTTTATTCTGGCCGAATTCCTGGAACCTGGGCAAACCATCAATGCTGCTCGTTATGTCCAGATGCTGCACAAGCTCCCGTCGTGCATTGTGTGATGAAACATCATCATCCTGCATGACAACGCTCGCATCACATTGTAAGTAATTGCAAAGATGGGGTGGGAAGTTCTTCCACACTCCTCCTATAGCCATGATCTGGCACCCTCCGACTACCATCTTTTCGGATTTGTGAAGGATCAGCTGCATGGACAACGTTTTGAGACAAGGGAGGCAATTCAGAAAGCAGTGCATCAGTGTCTTCGGATGGCTGGAA
>NW_019727104.1:183263-323709 GCF_002891405.2 Cryptotermes secundus
ATATATATATATATATATATACACACACACACGAGTATATGACTTATTCTCTTTAATAACATAATTTTATATAAGTTAATACCACCCAATTGTCTTTTGTACTGTAGTGCTCAAAGATATTCTTATTTCGGGATCAGAGAAAGGAAGAATTATTCACTAAATATTTAGGTGGAACAAAGTATATGACAATCTCAGTGGACGTTGAAATTATACAAACATCATTTTCATGTAAAGGCGTTAAATATATCAGGGAACAAATGTGAATAAAAATAATTCAAGCACTCTTAAATGTTTTCATCTCATGCCATTTATCTTTCATTTACAGTTGCAACAATGAATATTTTTTAGTCAAATGCACTACAGCAAGACCATATAATCTTACGTGGAAGATCGTTTATAAACAAATTAAGGGCCCCAAAAAATCTTTCAGATATTGATTGCTTTCAAAACAAAAAATGTGAGAAAACTAATTTCAAAGCATACTGCTTTACAGGATCTTCCTACTTACAATAATCTCTAACAGCCTGTCAAAAAATAAAAGAAAACTTATGAATATGACAGCTTCCTCTCTAATAACAAACTGATATAAAAAGTGCAGAACATTCACTGCTAAATTCAGAATATTCTGTATATACTGCATCATTTTGCTTTAGGCAGACTATATCAAGGCCATAAAACTCAAGGCACATGGGTCACACATGGCTCTTGAGTTGGTTTTGTATGGCTATGACAGTACCCTTCCATCCCCAAAAAATGTTCTAACAATTTTCCTCCTCTTCAAAAATAGGCAGTGAATCTTGTTGAAAAAGCTTTAGGAAGTGTTCTGATTAAACATTCCATTCAATTTTTCAAATGATTACACATGACTACAAATAAATAAATCTCAATATTTTGGAATTAATATGACTTCATGACTGTATGCTCATTGAAGGAATATATATATATAAATGAAAATGTAAATGTAAATGTTCGTTTGTTAGCCCTCGAAAATCTCTGAAAGTTCTTCACCGATTGCTTCGAAATTTTGATACAATGTTGCATTCGAATGCGCGTTTTTATATACCTACTAGCTGTACCTGGCCACGCGTGAATCTGGAAAGTATACTTCCATGGATACGCAATAACAGTTGCATAGGAATTGCCGAAACAACAAACACGTTTCCCCGGAGATGAGAGGATAAGAGGTTCCGTTTCGTAACAACGGATGAAACCAAACACTTCTACAAGGTGTTCTGTGCTAGCATTTCCTAAGCAACAGATGAAACTAACTCTTCGATTAGGTATTCTCTATCCCGTCCGAACACTGGCTACATGTATAAGAGAGTGTAGCTCCAGCGACTGTTCAGTATCACGAGGTCACAAGTATCACAAGAGATTCCGAGCGAAATCACAGCACAGATAGAGTTTTGGATTCAAATCTGGCAGTGTTTCCCTTGTGAGAGACAACAGAAGGCTCACTGTACAGCATCCGCCGAGGTATAAATAGTCCAGCTTGGACAAGCAGCAGTCAGTCTTGGGATAGCTACAGCCGAATATAAACAGTTTCAATTTATTTTCATTTTGATTTAATTATTTCGTGTGACATTGCGTTGGAATTGGGCTGTGTCGATTGATCTGCGTTTGAATTGAAATATTTCGTCAGACTGAGCCACAGCAACGCATGGCCGGGGTACAGCACAGCTAGTATATATATATATATATATATAGAGGGGGTAGACAAAATAATGGAAACACTAAGAAATCGAGGAATAAAATTTGTGTTGGTTACATTCAAAGAATTTTGGTTGGCAACACTGAAGGTTCCTGTCTCTTTACACACTGTAGTGCTCGTTAAGTGCATTAATGACAGTGTTGTGACAGCACACCATTTTAGGTGGGTCCCTTGCAACCACGGCATGGCGCGTCCTTAGGTTGCGGATGGAGGAGACACCCTCCAGTTTTGGAGGGAAGCTGCGAATATATTGAACAAGCAGTCGTGGAGAGCTGACAAGGGGTGATCCTCCAGCTTGGGAGTTGGGCGTGGGATTAATAACTCCTAACCGTAAAAATTACTTTGTTACGAAAATGAACACAAAGCCTCGGACATGGACGCATACCTTGGATAAACGACCTACGCTAAAGAAAATGGATATGAGATTTGGCACTTGGAATGTTTGAAGTTTGTATATGGCAGGTTTGCTCATGGCAGTAGCAGAAGAAATCTTAAAAAATAAGTTAGATTTAGCGGGAGTACAGGAGGTCAGATGGGACCAAGGTGGCATCACACCAACAGGAGAATCTACATTTTTCTATGGAAAGGGGGATTTAAAATCATGAATTAAGTACAGGTTTTTTTTTGTGCATAAGAGAATCGTATCAGCAGTTAAGAGGGTAGAGTTCGTTACTGATAGGATATCATATATATAATACTAAAAGGTCGCTGATGTGATATCATTGTTATGAATTTTCACGCCCCAACAGAAGATAAAATTGATGACATAAAGGACAGATTCTATGAAGAACTGGAACATGTATTTGATAAATTCCTGAAGTACCCTGTGAAAATTCTATCAGGAGATTTCAATGCCAAAGTAGGGAGGGAGGACATTTTCAAACCAAAGATTGGGAATGAGAGTTTGCATGAAATTAGTAATGATAATGGAGTTAAGAGTAGTTTACCTTGCCACATCAAAAAAACCTTACTGTCAAAAGTAAAATGTTCCCACATCATAACATCCATAAATTTACTTGGACATCTCTTGATGGGAAGATACACAATCAGATAGACCATATTTTGATAGGAGACAGCACTCAAGTATCCTTGATGTCTGATCATTCAGGGAAGCAGATTGTGATACTAACCACTACCTGGTGGTGGCAAAGGTTAGGGAAAGACTGGCAGTGAGCAAGCAAACAATACACAGAGTTCATATGGAGAGGTTCAATCTCAAGAAATTAAATGAGGTAGAGGGTAAAGAGCAGTATTGTGTTGATATCTCAAATAGGGTTGCGGCTTTGGAAAACTTGGAAACTGAGGTGGATGTTAATAAAGCTTGGGAAACTATGAGAGAAAATATAAAAATTTCTGCCAAGGAGAGTCTAGGTTATTATGAAGCCATGGTTACAGGATCCAAGCAAGTTAAATGGGGATAATTTTAACAATATGCAATGTGAAACCAGCAGGCATTTCAGGAACAAAAAGAGGGAATATCTGATAGATAAAATAGATGAGCTTGCAATGAACAGTAAGAACAAGAACATTAGAGACCTGTATAGAGGAATAAATGACTTTAAGAGGGGTTACCAGCCTAGCAGTAACTTAGTGAAGGATGAGAATGGTGATCCAATACTCTTCTCTCAAGGTTAAGTCCATATATAGATGAAATTATTGGGGATCATCAACGTGGGTTTCAACATAACAAATCAACTACAGATCAGATCTTTTGCATTCGTCAGATATTGGAGAAAAAATGGAAGTACGATGAGACAGTATATCAGCTATTCATAGACTTCAAGAAAGCCTATGTTTCAGTTAGGAGGGAAATATTGTACAATATTCTAATAGAGTTTGGGATACCCATGAAACTAGTTAGGTTGATTAAAATGTGTTTAAACAAAACGTATAGTAAAGTCCATGTAGGTAAATATTTGTCTGATAAATTTCCTATTCAGAATGGTCTAAAACAAGGAGATGCTTTATCTCCACCTCTTTTCAACTTTGCTTTAGAATATGCCATTAGGAATGTCCAGGGAAACCAGGTGGGACTGAAATTAAATGAGACACATCAGCTGTTAGCCTATGCCGATTATGTGAATCTACTGGGTGATAATGTAGATACCATAAAGAAAAACACACAAACTTTAACTGATACAAGTAAAGAGGTTGGTCTAAAAGTAAACACAGAGAAAACTAAGTATATGTTGCTGTCTCATCACAAAAATTCAGGGCAAAATCGTGATATAAAGATAGGAAACAGATGTTTTGAAAATGTGGCACAATTCAGATATTTGGGAACAACAATAACAGGTAAAAACCTGATTCAGGAGGAAATTAAGAGGAGATTGAACTCTGGTAATGCTTGCTACCATTCAGTCCAGAATCTTTTGTCTTCTCATCTGCTGTCCAAAAACATAAAAATTAGAATATACGAAACTATAATTTTTGCCTGTGGTTCTGTATGGGTGTGAAACTTGGTCTGTGACATTAAGGGAGGAACATGGACTGAGGGTGTTGAGGAGAATATTTGGACCAAAGAGATATGAATTGACAGGAGGTTGGAGAAAACTGCATAATGAGGAGCTTCATAACTTGTACTCTTCTCCAAGTATATTTAGAATGATCATGTCAAGGAGGATGAGGTAGGCAGGGCATGTAGCACGAATAGGGAAGATGAGGAATGTGTATAGGATATTGGTGGGAAAGCCAGAAGGAAAGAGACCACTGGGAAGACCAAGACATAGGTGGGTGGACAATATTAAAATGGATCTTAGAGAGATAGGATGGGATGGTATTGATTGGATTGATCTGGCTCAGGATAGGGACCAGTGGACGGCTCTTGTGAACACCGTAATGAACCTTCGGGTTCCATAAAATGCAGGGAGATTCAAGTAGCTGCAGAATTGACAGCTCCTCCAGTAGGGCTCAGCTCCATGAGTAAGTAAGTAAGTTGTGACAGCACACGTGAAAGAATCAGAAAATGGGAGACTGCCCAGTTTTGAAAGAGGACAGATCATTGATGCGCGTTTAGTTGGAGCATCTGTGACAAAAACTGACACATTACTAGTTGCACTGAGAACAACGGTTTCCACAAAAACTGTGAGCTTCACAAATCCGACATTCACAGTAAAGCTGCAAATACTAAACCTCTGATTACTGAAATTAATGCTCAGGTGCATAAATGATGGTGTCACGAGCATAAAACCTGCACATCAGACCACTGGAAACATGAGCATGATATGGTCACATGAATCATTGCCCATCTGTTCCCTACATCAGAAAGAGTTTACATTTGGAGAACACCCAAAGAAGCCTACAATCTGAAATGCCTGGTTCGGTTCCAACAGTGAAACACTGTGGAAATCCTGTGATGATCTGGGCAGTAATATCATGGTGCAGTATTCTGTTGGTCTTATTATTACCCTTCATGGCCGAATTACTGCAAGGGAGTTCGGTAATAAGGTGCATCCCATGATCCTGATGTTATTTCCAAACAATGGCACAGTTTTCTAAGATGACAATGCCCCCATTCACACAGCTGGAACTGTTCAGCCATGGTTTGAAGGGCGTGAAGGTGAATTTCAACATCTTCCCTGGCCAACTCAATCACCAGATCTGAATATCATTGAACCTCTGTGGTCAGTTTTGGAGACCAGAGTGAGGAACAGATTCCCACCTCCAACAGCTCTAAATCAACTTGAACATGTTCTTCAAGAATAATTGTATATCATTCTGCTACAGAATGCTCAAAACTTGTATGAATCCATTCCAAGAAGGAGTGCAGCTGTAATGAAGGAAAAAGGTGGTCCAACACCATATTAACAAAGAAATCTCTATGGTATGTGTAGTGTGCCCATTATTTTGTCCAAACCCTGTACAGTACAGTGGGACAAATACACTGTTCGCAAGGCGGCCCACAGGGAAGTACCCGGGGAAGTGTGCAGCCCCTCAGTGGTTTGAAGTTTGAGAGCCCTTATCATATCAATTCTTTCAGAATCTTCCACATCTAATTTATGTGTGAAATCAGATTCTTATTTATAAATATTAACAAATTCTATTTACAAATGAAGGCTGCACATCATGCATCCATACCATTCATTCTTCATAATACTCTTAGAAACAAAATATATATCTGCAAGACTGGATTACTTCACCACAAACTGCACAGCGCATTAATTTCATACAGTACATTATGTTATCACTCACCTCCAGCTAGTGCTGAGGTCAAGAAAATGTGGATCTATACATCCACTCCCAATACACCTTCGTGGCGTAGTGCTTAATTAGTTAAGAACGGTTCAGAATATTATGGTTGCAGTCTTGGTGGTCTTCTGGGATGTAACACTGTGTAGTTTGCTAGATGTGTACCAACATTTCTGAGAAACCTGCTGTCTCCCTTCTTCTACCCTGAAAATTGAAGCTGCAGTTTCCAGAACAGTGGTACCCATTTACCAGCCTACAAGGCATCACATCTCAGGAGACCATAATCTTAATACCAATGTGAGAACCTCAAATCTCTCAATATATACTGTTTCTCTCATAATCTTCAATATTTCATATATACATGGAAATACATTCCAATAACTAATCTGAAACTCTGTACACATGACATTATCTGTCTACATCCTTATTCCAGGTAAATATTCTGACAAAAGGGTAAATTATAAAACTGAAAGAGCCCTTATCTTTCCACTTGCCCTCTATTCTATGCAATAATTTGATTACTATTAACATCAGTTAACACATTTGCATTTAATATGCACAAATATTTATCAAATTTAAATTACAAATGACTGTGAAAACACACTTAAAATTTTTCATGTTTATGAAGTCAGAAAACGCAATGTTTCACATATCCAAAGCACATAATGGCCTTATGCTACAGAGAAATAAACGTTCCTTTGTAAACAATCCTTACATTTAATATTGGTTTTCTGTATCACTCAGATCTAGTACTACTGAAACTAAGCAGGAATGGATGGTAAGTATTCAAAACATCTGAAGGATTTGTAAGGGACATAGATGATTTAAAAGTACAGAAATGTCTGGGATGTGATACTCTGTAGTTTCACAGATGGTCACTAGGTTTTGAAGCAACCTTCTGCCAACATATTCAGTGTGAGGGAATGGCTCCTCACTTATTCTACCCTGTGTTCCTCTAAAACACCAATATTTTCTGCCTAACTACATGGTGTCACATCTCCAAAGGCCACACAGTCTTATCATTTACTGCAATATGAACACCAGTTCTCATGCACTGCTACTCTGCTGCTTCATTTAGAACTGATGCAGTATGGCATATGGATCACACAACTCATCCAGACGTTCATCACCTTTTAATAATGCATTACACTGCTAGCAATTTATAGAGGATTTTGAGATGATACTGGTCCATGTCACATAACATAGTTTATAACAAGATGGTAATATCATGAAAGTGTGTTGTTATTTAACACATTCAGATCCACAGCTGATAACTTCTACATGGAGATAGTCCCCACCATGTAATACAGACAGAAAACATAAGATACAAAATGTTTTAAAAAATAAATAAAATAAAAAGTCTGGCTAAAATTTTGTTACTTCAAGACACGTGCAAAATATTTTTTTAAAAACTTCCTTTCTCTAACTCAGTTCTGGCTGGGTTTCAATGTGTTATGACTTCTAAATCAATTTAGTATTCATGATTTTCTCATTTTTCTTCGATATTAAATTATGATATTTCTCATGCTTCATATGCACACATAATACCATAAATTCCTACATAAAAATTACAATAATATAATAAATAAATGTTGACAAGTAAAAAGGTCTTTATATAATGATCATGTTTATGAGATAACTTGTATGGGTGAGGAAGTGTTTAAACTTTGAGCAAAACATCAGTGAATATCAACTTACCTGTACCTGCAAATCAATACAGAAATTTAATTTAATATGATGCACTCTTATAGGTATCACTGTGGAACATTTATCTAGGATGTGCCCAAACATCAAACTCGATAGTCATTCACATGGAAGCACTAATCATGCAAGACTCTAGCACCAATATTCTGTGATGTCTCCAGCCACCTTATCTACATGTAATTCAGAATGAAAATCCTTGATCCAATAATTAGTATTTGCCTGAAATATCCTTACAAATTTTCCCATGTATAGTAATCTACCACTTTATAGAGAGTTACAAATGAGTGATATTTCTTTAGTTGCTTCTTATATTATAATTCATTTAGCAATGCTGACATGGAATAACTCACTGGGCCAGCCTTGGAGAACAAAAAATATTTTCAATATGCTGAAATCTCCAAATATCAAAAGGCCTAGAGGAGCAATAAAACTATAAATCAGTTTATCAAATGAATATTTTCACATTTGTACCTGCTCATCTAAATATTCTGAAGGGAAGAACTATGTTCTATACCAACTAATTCCAGAGTGTAAACAATAATTAGTGTTAGTGTAATACACAGGCTCTGTTTTAGTGTCATAGGGCAGTCTTTCCAACACCTGGATGTCCTTTCATCAAGGTTACAACAAAACTCACTTCCACTCAGTGGGGATGTAGTGTACAAGCATTTACATTACAATTCATGTATGTACATAGACACCACATACCCCTTTTCTTCAAGAATGACAAATACTGTCACATTCTTAATGGAATCTGAGCATTCCTAGCACTGGCAACATTCAAAATACATGTAAGACTTCCAAAATCATTACAATTAAACATTTCTTATTTGCACTTAACTTGAAGAACAGAATGAAAATATATAATCTACACAAATTCTGCACAAGTATGTGTTCAACATATACATAACAAGTCCATAGCATACCTCCTACACTCAAGATTCATCTTGCATGAAACAGAGTCACACCATCAGTAACATTATATATACTCAAAATATGAGTATATATACTAACTCTTTTGTAATGAACATCTGCCTTTCCTCCTAAAGTTCCTGATAACTGTGTAGTATACCTTATATTTTCAGAGTAACAATATACTAGTCCCAGAACAGTTTGGCTTTAGGAAAGGAATTTCTATTGAAAATGCAGCCTTTAAGTTAACAGACAGTGTGTTGAAATCTATTAGTAAAAAAATGCATGTTGGTGGAATATTCTGTGACTTGGCAAAGGCTTTTGACTGTGTAAATCATGAAATTTTATTAACTAAATTACATTTTTTTGGCATTCAAGGAACAACATTAAGTTGGTTCAGATCCTACCTAACAGATAGAAAACAAAAGACTGAAATAAAATCATCAAATTCAATCCAAAGTACCTACTCAAACTGGGGAATAATAAAACATGGAGTTCCATGGGGGTCAATTTTGGGGGCACTGTTTTTCATAATTTGTATAAACGACCTCCCTCCTACATTAAGGACTTCATCAATACCTATAATATATGTAGATGACAATAGTGTTATAATTTCTGGTAAAAATTTAGATGATTTCTGCATGTTATCAAGCAAGGTTCTTTCGCAAATGAGTAAATGGTTTTCTGAAAACAAGCTGTCCCTGAACCTAGAAAATACAAATGTAATAAAATTTGTAACAAAAAGTTCACCACAATATCCAATAAACATAGGATATAATGATAAATATATAGAAGATGGAGTAAACACAAAATTCCTTCGCTTGCAAATTGATAATCATTTAAACTGGAAAAACCATATCGATCAGTTGATTCCAAAGCTAAGTAGAGCATCTTATGCAGTTAGATTCATGTTACATATTAGTAACACTGACATTCTAAAATCAATCTATTTTGCTTACTTTCACTCTTTAATGAAGTATGGAACTCTTTCTTGGGATAACTCATCTGACAGTAAAAAAGTATTTACATTGCAAATGAAAATTGTTAGAATCATGATGGGTGTCAAATCCCATAATTCCTGTAAGTAAAAGTAAAAAAGTAAAGCTATCCCTGTACCAGGCCATGAAGGCCCATAGGGTTGTGAGACGGTGAAGGTCCCACATTATCTAGATAATCGGCTCAAAGATGGCAGTAAGGTTGTCAGCCTTAAGCGCCGGCCACGCTTTACTCCCCAGGAAAATTATTTAATTAATTCCTGGTACTCATTTCTGTTAAAGGCTGAGTCGACCCCAGGGTCATAGTGCGGCTGGAAGGATTAGATCAATTGAAAAAAAAATCCAATGACCTCATCGGGACTTGAACCCGTGACCTTCCAGCTTGTAGTATAGCCCCTCAACCAACTACGCTACCGCATATCCCCCGTAATTCCTGTAGATCTATTTAACAGATTACAGATCTTAACTTTTCCTTGTGAATGTATAAACATATTCATTAATTGACTTCATTACAAATAACGAAGAACATTTTCAGACGAATGCGGATGTACACAGTGTTAACACAAGACACAAACACTGTCTTCATAAACCAATTGCTAACCTCTCATGCTTTCAGAAAAGCGCATATTATGCTGGGATCCACATTTTTAATAACCTGCCATCTGATCTCAAACATCTTATGAATGAAAAGGCACAATTTAAAATAGCACTGAAACAATACTTAAATACACATTCATTCTACTCTGTTGATGAATACTTGTTGTCTAGAAAATAACTTATGTACCTTTAAATAGCCTTGCGTGTAGTCACAGTGTATTCTTGGGACTCCATTGGGACTGTACATATGTTTTGTATTTATATGACATATTCCACATCCTACAGTCATTTTGACTAACTTCGGATCCATGGAATGCATGCAGTGTAATGTAACGTAATGCAGATTTGGGGTAACAAATGCATGTGTTCATGGACACTGTATTATTAGAGTTACCATAATGTGGCAGAAATTCTATTGTTATTAACACAGCACATATGTAAGAATTAATTACTACCAATATTTCTGATTGCATAAGGTATGCTATGAACACTAAGATGTTCAGTTTTACAGAAAGAGTACATAGTGAAAACATAATAATCAGCGACAATTAACAAGTTTATGCCAAGACAATACACCATAATGAGCACAGTACATCAGTGAGTATTTACAATCACACTATATGGTTACAATGCTAAGAAAGTGTTGATGAAACATATAGGTTTGCAGATAGCCTATCACATGACCAAATGATCTCCTGAGCTACCAAGGAATGTTTTATGAATATACTATGACACAAAAACTGACAGCAAAATACAGTGAATGCTACAATGTGGTTAAGTGAAGATTTGAATGGAAATTCAAGGTTTAAAAACTAATTATACTATTTCTACCATTGGTCAACACGACCAAAAATGAAGTTAATAACTATTCCACAGCTCAACATCAAAATTTCTGATGTAGAACATAATCTCTATAAAGTAATTCCTATTATTAAAATAATGCACTGTTCCTGCACTGCACAGATACAGATAACTGAGAATCTGTAGCATGTCATAGCTGTTAATCTGACAGAAATAAATTGCTCTATGAATTCTTGAACTTTCTTTCATTACTCTTACAATATACATATAAGTTATCATACATTGTACCTCTAATACTGGAAGGAGAAAAAAGAAGTTCAAATAAAAACTGACTTCATTTGATTATATACATTGTACATTTTGGGAATAAAAATTGTTGGTAATACCAAGCAATAGGCAGTAGGCAAGTGCACTTGTACCACACTGGGAAAGGGAAAGTATGGCCAACAAGAATAAATTCTTGATCAAGTTCTGTATTGAAAAAGACATCTTCATAAAGAACATCAAATAGTTATTGTTGGCCAAGGAACCAAATTACATAATTATCCACTTTCTCAAAATCTGATGGTCAGCTTCACTTACCAAGTCACCCAATTTTGTCTGCACTTGCAACAGCTGACAATAACAATGGCAGTCCACACACATACCCATTCTCTTCTTGGCAACATTTGGCTGTGTAAGAGGCACAAACCATTCAGTGGCATATATGATGACTGAACATGAGGTACAAAGAACATTGGCTGCTAGCATTCTGAACTTGGAGGAGCTGCGTATCTGTACTTGGGATCCGGGTCTCCATCGCAGATATATTTTCCTACAACAATGATGGATTATTAAGTCTACAAAACATGGAACTGGGTACTTCAACAAGAAAGAGCTAAGCGGGAAAAGGCATTCCTCACATATCCCATGCACAAGGTGATTCAGAATGAGTCTGCCATACTTCATGAGTACTATTATTCAAGTGATCCTGAGAACATAAGGCCTTATCAACATGGACTCATACTGGGGAGTGTAACGAGTCATAGAAATTTGAAAATATAATAAAGTTGTACAAGACATAAAGATTTTTAATGAAAAATTTCACAATAATTACTTAACATAAAACAGATCAAAGTGTCCCAGCATAAGAACTCAGGTATCCTTTGCAGGAGCAACATAATTTTTACCTCAAATGACATGCTATTGTGCATTATAAATAAAAGATAAAAAAACTTCATTTTAAACAGACATTATTTATCCTATGCATAGAAGAAATGTACACAAGAAAGGCATCATGATATTTCTTTTAGGTCCTTCAAACATGTGTTTGATGTAGCATGGAATGTATTTCATACACCCTTTACAGGTGTCCACATACCTTTCGCAATCAGAACCACTGCTCTACAGCAAAGTTCTGAGACATGCATAGCTACTTTTCTAAGCCACCTATATGCACTTGCTGGCACCTTCTGTAGATGAAGGACATTAAATTTTATTTTATTCAAAAACATGGTAAAAAACAGAAACTCTTCCTACAGCTGCAATCTATCTTCCATAATCTAGACTAAAGCGCTTGTTTTTGTCTCCCAGTAAGGATAATTTTAACATACTCAAATGGATATCTCATGTTACAATTTTTGCTCTAGGCATCTTGGTTATTAAATGATTGTTCTTTTAGCTGCATGGGTTATATAGCAATGAATGGGAAGATGACTGCAAATGATGATTTGAGAGGAATGTGGCAGTGATTACGGCCTATTTTAAAGTGCTATCCAAGCACTGGTACAGAGTAGCTGCGAAACACCATGAAAGATCTAAAAATTGTTGGCCTCCAGAGCTACAATCAAACCCAAAAATTCTTAAATACAAAGCAAGATGGCTAGCATCTCAATTCTACTGTACAGTATTGTCACTAGTATCTGTAATACACAATTTGATGGAGCAACTATCATCATGGATGAGTGATCCTCTCTGGGAAAATGCTGGGATAGTACCCTAAAACTAGGCCACAACCATTTCTTTCCATATCCTTTCCAATTCAATACTCACTAATGTTCATATCACTTGATACATACACTATGATCGACTGGATAAACCAAAAACAGAGATATGATACAGCTTCAGAAATGCTTCTCTAAGATGCAATTCCTGATTCTGCATTCTAAACTTCATAAATTTCAAATAATGTATGTGATGTGATTACGAAAAATACCATGAACTCAGAAAGAACCAGGGTATTCAACAGCCTTCTTTCTCACCTGAAACAAATCTGCGCTTAACCAGAGATAGTCTGTACCCAGTTCCAACCAGCTCAAATTCCACTCCAGAAAGAGTTGTACCTTCACAGTTAAACTGTGTGGCAATTGTTCCTTGAGAACTTGGGCCACTGGTGACTTCCAAACGAGCACGCAGAGAGCCCACTCCATGATTCTCACTGTGCTGTGAGAGCTCAGTGAATTTCCATATAGCTCGGTTACTGTCTGCTAGCCTGCAACATGGTCCATGTCAGCTGCATCTCACTTCATACGTAATGAAGATAAAGAACAGAAAGATTTTGTGGAGATTGGAGATTTTTCATCCACTGACCCATACAAACAGAAGAAGCTATTTATAGAACAACTACTGCCCATACATAGTTTAATTTAATATAATTTATTCCCATATTCAAGTAGATCCAATTGCAGGGTGAGAAACAAGTTCACACACCACTGGATATAGAATGTGTCCAAAATTGTTTCAACAAATCACTGAAACAAGTCAAAATTCCATAATATAAAACACAGACAACACAGTCACTAAACATAATAAAATGTGACTACAACAAGACTTAAATACTAGATGAAAACATATTAACCTTTTATCTTATAAAATTCATCCAGTTTATAAAAACAATGTGTATGAATGGATATTATCAATAAACAATACAATATAAAATAATGTATGTTACACCACTCACACATCAAAAGAAAAACTATAGAAACCTTTAACATGCATCAACAATAAATGGAATAAGTAACTTCTCTCAGAAGGGCATTAAATAACTATTATGGTAATAAATATATTCATAAATAAATAAATAAATAAATTCATATAAAACAAGATATTGATTGTTAAAATAAATAAAAGTCACAGTAGGTATGTATGCAGATCTAAAGTAGATGATTATTTATATATTTTTAGTTAATAGAACGTGTCAAGATTAATTTTAGATACTATTTATAAGAACCAAGATCACTCCTTGTGTTCCATTCATAATATTCACTTAAAAGAATAAAATGAACCAGCAAGAAGAAACTCTTTTAGAGTCTGCTTCAATTTAGTAATATCATTTAATAGATTCCTGATGCCTTGTGGTAGATTATTGAATATCCTAATTCCTGAATAATATACACCCTTCTGCACTTTAGCTAATTTAATAAGTGGAAAATGTAAGTCAAAGCCTTGTCTGGTGTTAATGCTGTGTATAGCAGAATTTAAATACATCTAAATTCTTAACTACAAAAATTGATACAGAAAATATATATTGAGAATATAAGGGCAGAATATTTAATTGCCTGAATAATGGACGACAAGAGCCCTTATTTCTTGCCTTCATAATAATTCTCACTATTCATTTTTGAATTCTGAAAATTAAATTACTATGAGACGAATTGCCCCAAAATATTATTCCATACAACATAATGGAATGTACATATGCAAAATAAACCATCCTTAAACTCTCCTGAGTCATAACTGCACATAGGGTTCTAATCGAATAACTAGCTGCACTCAGCTTAGTTACCAACTGATTTATTTGATCTTTCCATGATAAGGTATTATCTATGATTAGTCCTAGGAATTTTGTATTACAAGTATTTTTAATTTGAACATCCATATAGTTTACATTTATGTTTGACCTAATATTTACTTTTGATGAAAAATGCACATAGTTAGTTTTGTTAAAATTTAATGATAACGAATTATTCGTAAACCATGTGTCTATTTTGTCCAGTATCGTTTTCAATACCATTATATGTTCCACAGAATCAGAATTGAAACATAGTATGCCGATATCATCAGCATACAAAATAGGTTTTGATATTTTATTTATTAAGTAAGGCAAGTATATAAAGGAAAGAACAAGGGGCCAAGTATTGAACCCTGTGGCACACCTTGTTTAACTTTCTGCCAATCAGAAATACACATACAATAATTATTATTTATTAATGTTCTCTGATATCTGTCACTCAGGTAGGATTTAATCAATTTTCCAATACTGCCATTAATACCATAAAACTCTAGTTTGGATAATAATACATTGCAATTTACAGAGTATAATGCCTTGGTTAGATCACAGAATAGTCCTCCCGCTGATAATTTACAATTGAGTGCCAGTAAAATATTATTTATTAGATTATACCTAGCTATATCAGTGGATGGTTTAGCTCTAAAACCATACTGTCCTTTGAGCAAGAATATTATTAGCATCTATATGATATTGAACTCTATTGTAAATGAACTTTTCAAAAATTTTTGAAAAAGATGTCAGCAAGGATACTGGCCTATAATTGGCCATAACTGTCTTGTCTCCCTTTTTATAAATATGACTTATTTGTGAATATTTTAATCGAGTAGGAAATATACCTAAATTCAATGATTTATTGCATATGTAAACTAATGGGAATAAAATGAAAGGCATATTTATTTTTAGGATGTTTTGTGGAATCTCATCATATCCCTTAGAATTCTTCCATTTTAATGACTTGATTATATCTTTAATTTCTCTTTTAGTTACTGGGGTCATATTTATGGTTGGAAACGGTTGTTTATACACCTCAAAGAGGTAACTTAAGGAGTTAGATACATCAGTAGGTTTGTTAGATTGCATTTGATTTGGTGGCATTATAAAAAATTATTAAAAATATTGGCCATAGTTTGTGGTGTGTCTGTTTACAACATCCTTTCATTTAACCCTCTCTTCTGCACAGACAGCTTGCTGTTCCTGATCTAAAGAATACATAGAAAATTTAATTACTGTAATAACACAGCAAATTTCCATACACATCCGACCAACCAGCCACCCATGCAATTCCATGGAGCTGAGTCCTTTCTGAGCAGCTGACAATTGCTCAGCCACTCAAATGCTTCCCAGAATGTTATGGCTTCAAAGGTTCACTACCATGTTCACATGGGCCTGACAATGGTCCCTAACCTGAGCCACTCAAATCCAATCCACACCCCTCCCAATCCTACTTATCTAACATTCATTTTAATATTATCCTCTCAACTATGAGGCTTGTCTACAAAGTAAGTTTCCCTGGGACCATTTGCAGAAATAAAACATAATTTCATGGAAATATTTATTGCAACAGATACAGCAAGTGTTCAGCTATTTTTCAACATAATCGCCACCGGAATTGAGACATCTGTCATACCGTGGGACCAACTTTTGAATACCTGTGTCGTAGAAGTCTGCCGCCTGGGATTGGAACCACTGTGTGACAACCATCTCTGCCTCTGTCATTCTCAAAACGCTGATGCTCACCGGACAAGAATTTCTTGAGGTGTATGAAAAGATGGAAACCACTTGAAGCGAGGTCCGGGCTGTAGGGTGGATGATTAAACACCTCCCAGCTCAACTCCTGCAGGAGACTTGCTGTCCGATGAGCTGTGTGCGGCCTAGAATTATCATGCAGGAAGACAATACGGGCACGAAGCATCCTGCGCCGCTTGTTCTGAATGGTCCGTTGCAATTTCTGCCGTGTTTCACAGTAACACTCAGCATTCACCGTCTCACCTCTGGTCAGGAAGTCGATGTGGAGATCGCCCCGTCTGTTCCAGAATACCGTGCACATCACTTTCCAAGCCGACGTCTGCTTGAATTTTGTCTTACAGGGAGATCCACTGTGACGCCAATGCATTGACTGCTGCTTGGTTTCTGGGGTAATGTGTGCAATCCACGTTTCATCACCTGTGATGATCTGTTCCAGAAACTCGTCGCCGTCATCATGGTACCGCTGCAGAAATGTCAATGCTGACTCCATGCGCTTTGTTTTGTGTTCTGGTGTCAGTTGCTTCAGCACCCACCTTGCACACAATTTCCTGAACAACAGGTGCTCTGTGACAATTTCGTGCAACAAGGAGCGGGAAATCTGCGGGACATGCCTGCTGAGTTCTGTAATTGTGACGCGACAATTCTCCATAATGCGTTCCCGCACAAGCTCCACCAGGTCGTCTGTAATGATGGATGGCCGCCCACTGTGCTTCTCATCATGCACACTTTGTCGACCTGCTGAAAACTGTCTACATCAATGACGCACCATCTGCTTGCTCATGATGTTAGGCCCATAGACCTGGCACAGTTGACGATGAATTTTGATCGGTGCTATGCTCTGTGCATTCAAAAACTTTATCACTGACCACACTTCGCAGTTGGCGGGAGCTGGAATAAGAGCCTCCATCTTCAACAGTTGCAACAATGCTACTGTGGGAACGCGCGATATTCTGTTAATGCATGCGCCATGCTACGTCATTGCTCTATCACGTATGTGCAGTCACTTCACGCAATATAGGGTTTTAGCTGTGGGACAAGTGGGAAACTTACTTTGTGCACGTGCTACGTATTTACAGGTCTTCCTCATGGTTTCCTTCCTTCAGGTTTTCCAACTAAAGTACCATATACATGCCTCTCCCATGCACGCTACATGCCCTGGTCATCTCAATATTCATGATTTAATCATTGTAATAATATTTGACAGAGCACAAAGTTATCAAGTTCCCCATTATGCAATTTTCTGCAACCAAACACATAGCTCATCAGTTTATTTAGGCAGCATTTGCATTGATCTTCTTCCAATTACTGAATGTGGCCCACCTTAACACTAAATAATTTATTTTATTCTATATCTCAGATTTTATTTTTCTTGGTCATACACCAAAAAGGTTAAATGTGCAGTACATCTCATCTAGGTTATCACACTCCAAGTATTACACATGAATTAAGTCTTCTTATCACACTTAAGTCTTCACAGGTCGTCTATGAAATTCCTGTCACTGTCTCCTACTGAGAACTGAACTGAACTGAACTGCTGATGTTATTCTCGTTATATAGCCTCTGCATGGACCACACAGAGAACAAGTCATGTGATTCCTAGCCAGTGTCTTCAGTGGTGCATTGTTGCCTAGCAATGCACAATAACATTCCTCTACTGAGGCAGATCTTCCATCATTACCTTGTATGTATTTGGTCAAGGGATGTTTACCAGTCCATTACCTAGCAACGCTCTGGCTATCCACATTACCTTGCTCCCTCCCTAAGGCTGTTAATCCCAGATAGCTTATCAGAGAACCACCACCCGTTCCTTCTGCAGTGTCTACTTGTGATGTCACTTCCTGTGGCTTGGTTTCTCCACAGTGATTACTCTCCAACCGCTATAATATACTTAGTACTGTCTGTATTTATGTGTAGACCAAAATTATTAGAGCCTCTATGCATTTCTGTTTACCCAAAACAAAATAATATTAGTATAAACCAAGAGGTGATGTGTACCATTCAGTTTCAGACCAACCTGGTTTTCTTGAACCTCCTTAATAGTCTATTCTAAAGCAAAGTTGAAAAGCAATGGCGTTACAACTTCTGCTCATTTCAGACCACTCTGAATATGAAAACATACCAAAAAATGTTTACCTATATGGGCTATAAGTTTCGGTTAAACATATTTTGAAGCACATCTCAACATATTACTTACTCATGGAGCTCAGTCCTTCTTGAGGAGCCGCCAATTCTGCAGCTACTCAAGAATTTCCCAGAATTTTATGGAACCCGAAGGTTCATTACAGTGTCCCTGTTCTGAGCCAGATCAATCCAATCCATAACATCCCATCTCTCTAAGATCCATTTTAATATTGTCCACCCATCTATGCCTTGGTCTTCCCAGTGGTCTCTTTCCTTCTGGTTTTCTCACCAATATCCTCTATGCATTCCTCGTCTCCCCCATTCGTGCTACATGCCCTGCCCACCTCCATCTCAACATATATTCCGCAAAATTTGTGGTTGGCTGGTTAGTTCACAGCTTATTTAATGGCAGACTGAAACGTATTTGACAGGAAGCAGTAATGTCCCATTTAAAAGTAGCATAATGGCATTCGGCTGCAAAGAATATGGGAAATCAGAAAATGCAAACTTAAACTTGAACTGACGAATATTACATGACTAAGCGCCTGAATATTTTTACATGGCACGGTGCCTGCCCTCGCAGCCACATGGAAATGGCAGCAAGTCCCTGCGCTTATACATGTATTATTATCTTTAGATCTTTGGTAGATAGCAATAACTCGTTTGTGTGTGTTTAGAGATGCATCACCACTGACAGCTATTTGTGCCTGGATAGTATTTTAAGTGGATCTTCGTTTAGGGAATCGAGTACATAATTAATTCTAAAACAGTTCTACATGAAACCGTGAAATGGTAAAAAGGTCAGCAAAAGAAACATTAAAGCATCTTTTAACAGACTCAATAAAAAGCTTGAAACAATAACGAGCATATACAGTTCAAGTTGGTGCTCAATAAGCTATATAAAATCATATAAAGTTACTTAGGACAAGAGCAATAATATTACAGTAACAAAGTTCAGCAAGACAGGTTGTAATCAGGCCACGTTACGATAATGAGCCTGTGATGACTTGGGCTGGATTTTAAAGGAAAACACTTAAATAAACTTATCAACCCACGTACATTGAAGGAGAGCCACAAACTTGGATACCTTACCGCTGAAGATGTTGCGCAATGTGCCTTGAACACCAAGTATAGAGTGATCTTTGTCAAAATGTGGGCATTCAAAAGTGCAGGTGAGAAGGTAAAGGGGAGACCACAGTGAACATGGAGAGCAGCAGGGTCACCTTGTAACAAATGGCCATGTAGCAGGTAAATGTGCCCAATCTGAAGGTGTCCTCACAATTTCCAATACCTATAATGCACTCTTTGCTCAAAGAAATACAACAGATCATCATATGGATTTTGGAAAGAGTAGCAGATCACATTCCTGAAACAAGTTTATTTAGCAATAGGATAACACAGCAAACTCCTAATAATGATTGAGGTAATGAGGTTCTATTTTAGGAAAAAGAAAAATGTTCTAAATCTGAATCGTTCTCATGATTTATAAACACCAAACAGATGACTCACCACTGTGCTGTCGGTTTTGACTGCATGGACTTGACTCCACCATCCACGGGAACTGCTACCATCAGATTAAGCAAAGGAGATGGTGAGGCCATGGCATGGCTATTGTACTTATAGTCCACCTTAAGATCTGTATGACTTGGTTCACATTTCCAGTATGCAACCAACTGGAAAGGACATGACCCTGCGCCACTCTTCGGCTTAACCTAATTGCAGACATAAAACATTATCATTGTAAATTTTTCTGCCAAAAAAGCAACACCATGAATGGTAACAAGTAACATGTCATGGTACGTGGTGTGTTTAAAAAGTATCAGACCTTCCTTTTTCCCACGTAAACCAATGAAGCGCGGGAGGCTCCCTTCGGTGGAGATGTGGAGGGGACATTCATGCGCAGTCGTGAATTTTTTCCCGCCCGCAGAAAGCATCAGTCGCTGGCAGTCGGCCTATGACTGAGGACATATAATGAGCACTCGTCGGAGTCCAGTAAGGTGTAAACTGACGGAACAACATGAGCAGCGATATTGCATCAAATTTTGCCAAAAGTTTGGCGATACCCAAGTGGAAACCAATCGCAAGATTCAACAGGCTTTCGGGGACGATGCCATGAGCAACTCATGGATAAAGGAGTGGTACAACCGCTTCAAAGATGGCCGCACATCAGTGGACAGCGTACCGCGTTCAGGCAGACCCTCAACAAGCCGAAATGAGAATGTCATTGAGCAAGTGCGGACTTTGGTCATGGAGGACCGTCATATCACAGTCTGAGAACTTGCGAATGAGATAGGGGTAAACATTGGTTCGGCACATTCAATTTTGACCGGAGATTTGGGCATGAGGACAGTGTCCACGAAATTCGTACCGAAACTGCTAACAATGGAGCAGAACCAACGCCGTCTGGAAACCGCACAGGACATGCTGGACAATGCAAACAGTAACCCCAACTTTCTGAACATCGTAATCACAGGCGATGAGTCGTGGGTTTATGGGTACGACCAAGAAACCAAGATGCAGTTGTCACAGTGGAAACATCCGACATCCCTGAGGCCAAAAAAAGCACGGCAGGTCCGCAGCAATGTCAAGGTCATGTTGGCTGTTTTTGACGACTCCCGTGGGGTTGTGCATCATGAGTACGAACCACAAGGCCAAACCATCACAAAGGAATACTACCAGGAGGTCCTTCGTCGCCTTCGTGATGCTGTGCGTGGGCAGCAAAAACTTGGCAGCTACATCATGATAATGCGCCCGCCCATTCTGTGCATCTGATTCCGACTTTCTTCGCCAAACACAACATTCCTGTGGTTCCTCAGGCTCTCTACTCCCCTGACATGGCTCCGTGTGACTTTTGGCTATTTCCCAAGCTGAAAATGCTGCTGAAAGGAATCTGATTTGAGTCAAGAGACGACATCATGCGGAATGTGATGGCCCGGCTGATCACCATTCCAAAAGACGCATTCCAGAAGTGTTTCAAAAAATGGCAGAAGCACTGGGAGAAGTGTGTGCATTACCAAGGAGACTACTTTGAAGGGGATTAGGGTTTTGTACCTCCAAATCAAGAAATGTATTTCTGCCGACCAAAGGTTCGATACTTTTTGAACACACCATGTATCCATTAAACACAGGATATATTGATAAATATATAGAAGAGGGAGTAAACACAAAATTCCTTGGCTTGCAAATTGATAATCATTTAAATTGGAAAAACCATATCGATCAGTTGATTCCAACGTTAAGTAGAGCATGTTATGCAGTAAGATTAATGTTACGTATCAGTAACATTGACACTCTCAAATCATTCTATTTTGCTTACTTTCACTCTTTAATGAAGTATGCAATAATTTTCTGGGGTACTTCATCTGACAGTAAAAAGGTATTTACATTGCAAAAGAAAATTGTTAGAATCATGATAGGTGTCAAATACTGTAATTCCTGTAATCTATTTAACAGACTACAGATCTTAACTTTTCCTTGTGAATGTATAAATATATTCATTAATTGACTTCATTACAAATAATGAAGAACATTTTCAGACGAATGCGGATGTACACAGTGTTAACACAAGACACAAACACTGTCTTCATAAACCAATTGCTAACCTCTCATGCTTTCAGAAAAGCGCATATTATGCTGGGATCCACATTTTTAATAACCTGCCATCTGATCTCAATCATCTTATGAATGAAAAGGCACAATTTAAAATAGCACTGAAACGATACTTAAATACACATTCATTCTACTCTGTTGATGAATACTTGTTGTCTAGAAAATAACTTATGNCACTGTGTATTCTTGGTTTCTCTCGTGTGAGAACTCCATTGGGACTGTACATATGTTTTGTATTTATATGACATATTCCACATCCTACAGTCATTTTGACTAACTCTGAATCCATGGAATGCAATGAAATGTAATGTAATGAAATGTAACAGGACAGTGTTTTCTGACCAGTCTGTGCCGAGATGTTATAAGCAGATCAAGTGAGGTGTTAAGAGGACTGCTGGGGTTCAGCGGTTGTGAGCCATTGCTGAGGCCAGGTACTGTTCGGGAACCCAAAGGACGGGAAACATCTGCTGTTAGAAGCCACTACCAAGCAACGACAAGTGAAGACTGTAACAGACTGAAAAGACCTAGTGTGTCTTGTAGCAGTTTATGAAGTGTGTAGAACAGCGATAACATAATCCTTACTTGCAGTTACAAGTTGTAATAATTTAATGATTACCAATCCAAACCCAGTCTGTAATCACTATAATCGTGACAATACTTTTAATCCCCTAACATCCTGTCTGTGTACTACTCTTCCACTCATATGGTCTGTCCTATATTCACTCATCTATTCCTCCCTTCCTATCCCTCCTTAACATTATTCTTTCTAAGTGCTTATGAGGTGTATCAGAAAGTCCCTGGAGTAGGTCAAAAAAGAAATGCTGTCTTAACTTACTCAAATTTGTCTGCCATCATCTTCAAAATAGTCTCCTTGGGAACGTATTTTCCAAGCTTCAAAAGCACCGTGGAAGTGATTTTCCTTAATGCTGTCGAGTCAGACACTTTTTCAAAATGTCATCATTTCAGTTTCATTTTCAATTTGGGAAACAAAGTAAAATCACAAGGGGCTAAGTCCAGTGTGTAAGAAGGATGGGGAATGATAACGATGTTGTTGTTAGTCACTAACTCTTTGGTTTTTTTAGGGAAGTGTGGGCAGGGGCATTGTCACGATGAAGGAGCCAGTTGTGGTTGAACCAAAGTTCTGGTCTTTCTCGTTGCACATTTTCTCTCAAGCATCTCAAAACGTCACAGTAAAAGTCAGAGTTAATCGTAGTGTAAGGAGGAAAAAATTCACAGTAAACAATCCCCATCATGTAGAAAAAAAAAAGAGCATGCTCTTTGTTGAACTCAGGACCTGCCATGTCTTTTTTGTTCTTGGTGACTGTGGGCTCCTCCACTGCGACGATCATTGCTTTGTTTCTGGATCATAACCATAAATCCAACTTCCATTACCCGTTACAATCCTAGAGATAAAAGTTGGGTCCTTTGTAGCTTTTTCCCATAGCTCAAGACACACGTTTATATGCCACTGCTTTTGATCATTTGTCAAGAGTCAGAGAACAAACTTCGTGGCAATGTGGTGCATGTTCAAATTTTCTGTTAAGATCTCCTGGCAAACTCCACCCCTGATAACAGTGGTGTGTGTGAGTTAATGAATTGTTCAATGACTGTCTTTGTGGATCACTTTTTGAATTTTTTCAACATTTTCTGTCATTTTGCTGGTGCCTGGTTGCCCTGAATGTTCGTCATCCTCAACTGACACTCGACTGGCTTTGAAACATGAATGCCACTCAAAATCCACTGTCAGGCTTAAAGAATGTTCTCCAAAAGACTCACTTAGCATATCAAGGGTTTTGGTAGGGGATTTTATGAGCTTCATGCAAAACTGGATGCAGACATGTTGCTCTATTTTGCCATCCATCGCAGACAAAATGAAACATGAAGTCGAAAAAGCACTTGTGTAGAAACAATGCATGTTCACAGCACGGTGTCACATGGCAGACTGATTCAATAGGCTTGCTGAAGTGTGATCTTAGCCTCCTCTCTTATCTTATTTCACCGAGCCAGGTACGACAATAGCAGCGTGGGAACTTTCTGATAGGACCTCATAAGGAGGCAGTGTGCTAGTGACTCACAAATGTTATAGAGAGAACCACATGGTGTCTATAAATACCTGCTTGTTTGTAAGTTTATATGTATTTGTAAAATAATGTTTTCCAATTCAGATGTTGCACAGAATTAGTTTTTGAAATTTACAGTGCTGGTAGGACATGTTATCAAACGTGTTGTACTATTGTAGGCCAGTATACAGTGTACTCATATATTATTCTGAAAATAAACTGAATGAAAGAAAATATGAACTACATTATTCAAAAATAAAACAAACATTCATGGCATGGCTCACACTAACAAAGGCTGTTTTCTGTCTTGTATCTTTACTTTCATATTATTTCAAGGCTGCACCTTGAATTTGTGAAGTGAGGATATTATGAAATATGGACTATATGTAATTGCATGACCAGAGTAGCAAATGCGCTGACAGGTTTAGACTGAACTTTTTAATGGGTGACGCAAATACACACGTGAGCATGAGGTTGCACAACATAAAGTACACTTCAAAGTTGTACCCAATGGAATAATTCATAAAAAACTGTTTCCACAACAACATATACAGATATTACTGCTTTATAAGATGGGTTTATTTCCGAGACCAGAGTAAAATGAGAAATATTAGAGGTCGTAGATCAAAGACTGCAAACAATAATGTAATCTGTTAATACTGGGAATATATAACATGAAATTACATATATAATTTGCAATTTCAAAAACATGAAAATTAAGCAACAATAAAAATAATAAATGTATTAAAAATAACAAAATAAGGTGAAGAAATTCTTCTAGCAATCAAGGCACTTAACACTTTGCTGACCGCGCGCCCTTTAAAAGGTTTTTCGCTTTTAAACGTTGCGGACCGGTAGCATATTATGATGACTTTAGGACACTTTATGTTGATACACACTATACCTTGCTCTGGCGCCATGCAACTGCAATGAATACTGCGTAATAAATCTTTGGAATGTATGCTAGGCATTCAGTAACTTGACCTGGCTGGCTAGGGTCCCTACTCCAAAAGAAAATAAACTTTGTCCCTTCCAGCTCTTTACATCCCAGGCAGAAATTAGTAGAGGGGAATATGTTTCAAGGACAAAAGTGGTTGAAGGCAAGCGATCTCTCTCGGACTTGTTTATGGAGCTATCTGACGTGCCTTGTGGAGGAGTAGTGATTAGTGGAAGTGACAGGGGTCAACAAGGAATTGTGGCCACAGATAATAAAAGTGAAAGTTGCCTTGTGGCTTATAAATTGTGCCATTTTCAATTAATTTTGGTTTACAAAAATCTAAACCCTGATTCTAAACTGAAATACAAAGCATTTCTGATGAATGTGGCAAAGGCTTGGGCTACAGACCAGATGGTGGCGGCAGAACCAGAGTCAGACAGACTTAGTGTGACCTAGCCCACAAACTCCCACCCCACACAGGCCTCATGTGGACACCCCTGAGCGACTCTCGGGTGATATGCAGAAACATACCCTCGTGAAAACTGTGAAGAGTGAACATTCCAAGGGGAAGCATTCTTCTAGGCAATGGCAAGTTTGTGAAGTTCACAAAAAAAGGACTATGACTGTCTACATTTGAAAGTGTGTATGCCACTTCACAAAGGGGAGTGTTTCCAGAAATATCGCACTCTCAAGCACTTCTAGGAGCACTGGTAAGTGTTCTCCAAAAATTTTAGTTCGTAAAATTAATTATGAGATTTTATATTAATTTTTAAAGTGAACAGTGCACAAGTTAGGGTAGCAGGTATAAAAATGCCGGTCCCCAGGGTGATTTAAATATTTAAATCGCCAGTCTGCAAAGTGTTAAAATTCCATCACTGCAGCCTTTGGTTTTTTCATCTTTACATATCTCCTTCTCCCTATTTCTGTATCGATTTTACATCCTTTTTATTTGTCCATCCTACTGTCTTCCTCTCCCCATATCTTGGCAATGGCACAAGACAGTTTAGGTTATCCCAATACTCTAGCACTAGCATTATAACAAAGTACTGGGTTCTCACTGAGAGTGACAAGAATCAGCTATTATTTATATGTAGACAGCTATCAGATATGTCAGACTGGCCAGTAACTGGTGAATAACGAAATGGATTCTGAAGAAAGCAATCATCGGCTGACATACTATCTGGCATCTGCCTGAAGGGACTGAGAAATATTATTAAAAACTACAGCCAAAACAGCAGCTCCCAAACACAAGTCTACAAGCTCGATCATATAGTTTCAAATGAATGATTTCCTAAAAAAAAAAAGACACAGAGCACAAGGCAAGAGGAACAACCCACCACTTTGAATACACATGAGCATAGAGGGGACCATACATTACACAAAAATAGTAACTGAAGTCACGACAACAGAAGCACAGCAGTTTCCTCAAGTATAATTTTAAACATCCTATGATGACCATACTGGTCCAAAACACGTAGCGAAAAACTCTTAAAAAGTTAAAAGTTATGTGATGCGTAAAACTTTTAAAGTGAATAACATTTAGTAAGTTGCACAGAAAGACATGGCGCACAGGATGAAGTCAAACCAGCAACATTCAGTACTAACCTAATAATGCTAGATGAAGAATACAAACTATGAAACTCATTTTGCAATTATGCCCTTCCCAGTTAGCTCATCTTCCTAAGTTCAAGACAGTCTCATAACTTGTTCCGAATACTTTAATTTTTCTCTCTCTCTCACAGCAAATGATGAGTTGAATACCCATACACCACAACAGGCAAAAAAATGTTACAACTTCAACTGAAAGATTTTCAGAAAGAAGATACAAATTTTAAACTGAGTGACAGAATTCATTTACTCACTTCATTCCTTCCTCAATTATATTTACCTTTACAGATGACTAATGATTCTGACCTGGATTCAGGTTATAAGACACAGACAGAAACAAATTTTCTTTATCATGATTATTTCTAGACTACTGCAATATGTTGCTCCTTCACATAGGAAATACTAACCTGATACTTCAGGATATCAACATTGAAGTAAGATGCTGATGGATTTTGTTCAGACTGTCTTCTTAGCAGTGCGGTTAAGGCACTCATGTTGAACTCGAATAGTATACTCTCATTACTAGACTGTGCAGAATCTCTGGAAATACATATTTACTTAACATTTGCAAGAAAATCCCATGGTAGCAAGAACTACACATGAATTCAATATGGCTTTTTAACCAACAGAATTAAAAAAAGAAAACACTCTTTAATAAAGGATCAAGAAGATGGACAGGACATAAGACTTTAGGAGTTTTTTCCTCTGTAACAGTAAAATACCTTTGAACTGAAATTATGAAGTACAGTGTGATGACAGAACAAGTACAGCTTATAAGACGAACTCCATTATATTGAGCAAAATCACAAGCACAGTCAATTACTTTATTACACATATACAAAAAATATCATGTAAAACAAACCATTCTTTTTTCTTTTTTTTTTGGAAATTTTGCTATTATAAACAATTCCTGACTACCTGCAAATTTTGCATCAACTGTACTTGAATTCTTGGCTCTGAAGTTATTTATAGCTGGCGGACCATTATCACACACTCTCTCTCTCTCTGCCTTGAATACAAAGCTTGAGTATCGTGTCTATGCGAAGTTCACAGCTCATCAGAGCTGAAATAGGCAGATGCTATGGACTGACTTCATCAACAACATTCACCATTTGTAAGATTAAAAACAAGGTACAGTCAGCTGTTCTACATGATCAAAGGCCAGCAGTGGGGGTGAGACTGAGTCCACTTGGTACTGCAGTCATTACTGGCCTATTGTACCAGCCTCAGATGACAGATGATGGTGATTGTCGAACAATTGGTGGAATGAAGATTGGCAAGGGAAGTTGAAGTACTTGGAGAAAACCTGCCCCAGCGCCACTTTGTCCACCACAAATCCCTATGACCAGACCCAGGCTTGAACCCAGGCTACCACGGTGGGAAGCCAGCATTTAATTGCCTGAGCTACGGCACAGGCTCATGGAAGGCATGCATCTTATATGTGTAATATAAAAAGGTTATGCATGTTCCAATAATGGGATTTAGGTCTAACGTGTAACACAATATTAAATACAAATCTACATGTTTATTGTGATATATATAAGCATTTGTAATGAATTATGGGCAAAATGTGGGTGAAACCTGTGGGCATATAGTAGTAATGGGTGAGACTTTGGCAGTGAAGGATGGCTCCTAACACATGGTCTCTTTTCTGTGCACGTTACGTAAATAAGAGAAAATCTTTAATAGATATTGGAAAAAACAGTGAAAATAATAAATTACTCTTCTTGATAACCACTTCAAAAGTCCCTATGTACACAAACCTTTTCACAGGAATAAAAAGTCTTGGAATATTGGGCAGAATAAGTTTCAGTGTGAATCTCTCTTACAGGTGGGGGATAGATGACTGTTCTATTTGTCTCTACAAAAAGAAAAGCCACTACATGCAAGTGGAGCTGCAAGTAGCAGAATGATTTAGTTTGAATGAAGTCTCCTTGAAATGTGTTCATCACTCTCAATTTTCTGATGCCCTTCAAGAAACAGGGAACATTCACTTACACTAGTGTCGTGCAATGTAGGACCACAAAATGTTGAATGCCATTGTAAGGAACAACATGGAAAATCCTAATTATGGTCTTCTGGGCTGTGATATTATATACGCAGGGAAGTCAAAAATTATCCTCACACTTGTTTTTCCAAATTATACATAAAAGTAGGGGTTGAGCAAGTACGCCATTTTTCTACATAGTCTCCTTCCTTTTCGATGCCCTTGATTCAGTGGTCTACTAGCTTGTGTATTCCCTCCAAAAAGAAGGTTCCGGTTGGTCACGCAACCATTTATGTACCGCTTCCCGCACTTCTTTGTCCGTAGAAAATCTACAACCTCGTAAAGCATAGTCAGAAGGGGCGAGATCTGGGCTGTAGGCAGGATGTTCCAGCACCTCAAAACCCAAATGGTTAATGGTTTCAATGGTCTGGCTGGCCATGTGTGGGCATGCATTGTCACGCAACAACAACACTTTCTTCGACAAAAGGCCTCGGCGTGGTGCGAATTGCTGGCTTTGCATTGTTGGCCAGCAAATCACTGTATCTTGCACTGTTGATTGTACATACTTTTTCCAGGTAGTCTTCCAGTATAGGCCCTTTTGAGTCCCAAAAAACGGTTAGCATCACCTTTCCCGTGTAAGACTGGGTCTTGAATTTCTTGTCTGGCCACTTTTCAAACTTTTCGATCCACTCATACTCACTTCTATGCTATAGAGCACTGTCCCCATATTGTGCTGAAAGCCTCTGACGAATTTCAGCCCCTGATACACCTTCTAACCAGAGAAATCGGATCACTGTTCTTTGTACCTCCTTGGTGCACACTGCTTGCGGAGCAGCCATGTTTACACTGTCACAGCATTAAGGAAAATGATGCAATCAAGGTCAAACTTCGATCACATGACCACAGTTCTACCAACTCTAAGCACGCATGCGCAGAAGGCAATGTGACAAACCTAAAGATGTTATGGCAAAAGTGCAGATAATTTCTGACTTTCCCTCATAGTTAGGAAGATGTGTACCAAAGTCTTGGAGGGGCCTGTTCCCTCCACCTTCAGGAACTGAAGAAGGTTCTTCTGAAACATTGGTACCGACCTACCAAACTATACAGTCTCACATCCCAAAGACCATAACAAGTGATACCAACATGAGAACCTCAATTATACAATATGTAATCACACTGATAACTGTAATTCATAGTGATAAGTAATGTGAAATTTGAAACATAGATATAAATGTAAATGTACATTTTGTCCACAGCATTTATGTATGTAACTTGTGGTCTTCTAACGTGTGATGCCAGTAACAGTTTGATAGACAGATACCCTACAATGGAAACCTGCACTCTCTATCTTCGGAACACATCTACCACAAAACTATCATAATCCTGATACTTGCTGGCATTCTTCCTTACAAAAGAACTTCAAATCTCACATTTCTGTATGCATTCATAAGTAACAACAAGGCATTAACTCTTTTTTTTTTATTTGTTTCATTTTGGTCTGTCACACGAACCGTATGGTTTATGAATTTTAATTTTTAACAAAGTTTTTAAAACTTAAAAAAAAACTTTAAATATTTCTTTAACCAGAAAGGCTGCTGTGACTGATAGATGGAACATTGTGTACTTGGACATTACATGTGTATTTGATTGATAACTGTTGTGATTGTGGTTTCAAAAAAGTGTTTGGTGCCTCTGAAGATGATCCAAATGGATCGAAACATGTAAGGCTAGTGAATCATCAAATGAGAAAATTGAAATAGTCACATTGGACGGACTTGTCTTTTATAATTATAGCATTAACTCTTACTTGGATGTTTCGATATTCTACTGTTTTTACCAGTTAATTAAACTGGCACAAGAAATGATACTAAATGTGACATTTCACCATACCTCTGTATTTCACATGTTATCTAAATCTGATGGCAACTAACTAAATAACTCACACTGTAACCAGTTGTTTGTTGGGTACTATATTATCAAGACGTTGTGTATTGCGAATACGGAATGACAGCTGTGCAGGGCTCGGATTATTGGCAAGAACTGCAACGATGCCCGCAGGAAAAGACAACATCATATCACCCGACAATTTAACCTGGCACCTGGAACGAGAGTAAACGTGAATGACAACAATAATAATTACATTCAATTCACTTATTAGAGTGCTTGCCATAAATGTTAGCCTATCACAAACACAAATACATAATAAATACAGAAGAATACAAAAGAAACACACAACAGGTATCCTCCAGAGAAATTGTTTCCTACTGAAACATAACAGAAACTGACCATACACTATCAGCAGCATCGGCACATTGGGCTAAAGGACTGAACCTTACACCACTGGTTACAGTAAAACTGGAAAAATCCCTAATTAATTTAGTGGTACAAGAGGGCTAACAGAATCCATGATAAGATGACGCCTTATTTTCCTCTTAAAGACATTAAAAACAAAGAAATTAAAAAGATATCATTACAAGTATTATGTTTTTGGACATTATCCATCATCTTGTCTATTTAAAAAAAAAAGTCCTGCCCAATAGATAGAGCTAGTCCCCATCTCCGGAGATAGGGGGTACCTTTATCTATTGGACCCAACTGAGTAGGTTTCACTTGAGGACGGGGACAGAATCCAGTCTCTGAAATGTTGTTTTGAAAAAGAAACAGCATGTTCTTTTTTAAAAAATAGACAAGATGATGGATAATGTCCAAAAACATAATACTTGTAGCAATATACCATCGTCAAACTTATAGAAGATATCAGTAAGTGGAATAAAGTGTTACATATTTTTAATATTCTAGTTGCTAGAACAATCAAACTGATTAGACTGACTGGAACATAAATTCGCAAATTTCTGTTGTATGTACACGGTGTGTCCAGGATCCATTAGGATTCTTGAAGTTTCAGCTGTGTCTGTCTATAATTTCAAAGTGCAAGCATTGCTGCATCATGTGTTCTGACCTCAAATGTAACAGTACTGCTCTGACGTTCGTCGGAAAATGGCGGTTGAACAGAGAGCCAACATCAAATTTTGAAGTTAGGCAAAACAGCTGGAGAAGCATACGGAATTATGAAAAGTGTGGATGGTAGTGATTGTTTGAGTCGCTCAAACATTTTTTGATGGTATGCTGTATTTCGTGATGGCAGGGAGGACACTGAAGATGCTCCATGTGCATCAAAGCCGAGAACAAGTCACGCTGAAGAAAATGTGTAAAAAGTGACCGAAATCATTGCATCAGACAGATGCATTTCTGCAAGACTCATCGAGGAGCTTTTGGGAATACCGAAAAATACTGTGCATCAAATTTTGACCAAGGATTTGGGCAAACAGAAGCTCTGTGCGCAGTTTGTACCGCATGTGCTGTCAAGCGATGAAAAATATGCCTGAGTGGAACACTGCAAAGACATGTTACAGTCAGCCAAAAGTGATACAAAATTTACAGGATCAACTGTTACTGGTGATGAGACCTGGTGTTTTCAATATGAGCCTCTCACAAAGCGGCAGAGTGCAGCGTGGTTGAGCCCAAAGAAAGTGTGCATGCAAAAGTCAAGTAAAGACACTGCTAACAGTTTTCCTCGATTCCAAAGGAATCATTCACAAGGAATTTCTTCCCGAAGGTCAAACAGTGAATTCTGATTATTATCTCAGAGTCCTCAATCGTTTGTGGGCCAGAATTCTTCAAATTTGACCTGTATATCGAGAGCAAGGTTCCTGGTCGCTCCTCCACGACAATGCCCCACCCAACAAATCGAAGTTCGTGCATATTTTTTGGCCAGAAAAGGGATCACAGTCCTTCATCATTCTCCATATTTGCCAGATTTGGCTCCAGCAGATTTCTGGTTGTTCCCAAAAGTTAAGTTGGCGATGAAAGATCATCACGACACCATCCAGGACATCCAAAGGGAACGTACCACAGTTTTAAATGCAATTCCATAAGAGGAGTACAGTGACTGTTTATGAAAACTTTTCAATCAATTCCAGCCATGTATTGTTTCAGAAGGAGACTATTTTGAATAAAAAGTGTGAAATTTTGAAAATTCAAGTCTTGTATTTTTAATGAACACAGTCCTAACAGAACATGGACACACTATGTATGAGAAATCTTAAAAAGTTTCCATGCTTTTAATTTTATGCCTCTATTTTAGAGACGATTACAAAAACAGAATATATCATTTTTCTATTTAATCACCCTGCTTTTCAAAAAAATTTTCCTAGCATCCTACCAACTTCTTAATGCCATCATAATAGGAAGTCTGGGGGTATGCAGTAGTGTAGTTGGTTTAGGCACTATGCTACTTGCTGCAAGGTCATGGGTTTGAGTCCCTGAGAAGTGGATTTATTTTCAACTTACCTAATCCTTCCAGTCAATTCAGCCTCTAACAGAAATAAGTACCAGGAATCTTCCTGGGGGGTGGGGGGTCGGTAGAGGGTGGCTGGCACATAAGGCTGACAACCTCATCACCATCTGTTAAGCTGACTGTCTAGAAAATGTGGGAGCCTTGACGTCTCACAACTCTATGGGCCTTCACGGACTGTGACACGGATAGTTTTACCTCTCTTTTTACCTTTAAATAGAAAGTCTTTGGTTGGTCACATAGCCACTGATGCACCACATTCTTTATGTCCTAAAGAAAACGAAATCTTCTCCCTGCTAAAGCTTCTTTAAGCAGTCCAAAGATGTGAAGATCAAGTGGTGCCAAATCTGGACTGAGCTTGATATTCCATGACTTTCCATTTCAATTTCCTGAGGGTTTCCAACTTGCAGGCCACAGTGTGAGGACGGACATTGTCGTGCAACAATAAGATGTCCTCTGAACCATGTCACAATAGGCTGCACTTGCAACAGTTGTTCCACATTTCAGGTAGGTCTCAAGAGAAATGTCTTAGGAATACCAGAAGACAGTCAACATCAACTTTACTTGCCGATGGATGGGTCTGAAATATCTTTACAACACATGGCAAATGTTTCCATTGTATGCTCTTCCACTTCGTTTCTGGCTGATAGTTGTGAACCCAGATTTCATTACTTGTGATGATCCATTGTAGAAATTTGTCACCTTCACGATAATAAGCCAAGTGGCAGGGAGAACTGCCTGAGTGAATGCACTTGTTCTCATCTGTCAGTTCCTAAGGTACTCACCTGGCACACACTTTATGGAACTGAAGGTATAATGCACCACAAAATAAGCAGACCCCAATGTCGATGTTTAGTTGCTCTGAAATTTTGTTGACTGTCACTCTTCTGTTTTGAAGAATCAGTTCCCTAGCTCTTCCTTCATTCTGTGCAGTTGTGGCTGTGGTTGGCTCTGCATCAGCCACACTTGTATGGCCATTTTTAAACATTTCAATCCACCCATACACAACTCAATGAGACAGAGCATTGTCCCTATACTGAGCATAAATTCACTGATGAGTTTTTCCACTTGGTGCACCTTCTTCCCACAGAATCACATCACAGAACATTACTCCTCCTTGATGCAGTTCTCAAGTTTCGCAGCCATGTTCACTGCTTCGTAGCAACTCTCACACTAACTGCATGGTCAGGGCTGCGACATAGCTCAAGCGGTTAGTCGCTGGCTTCCCACCGCAGCAGCCCAGGTTTGATCCTAGGTCTGGTGAAGTGGTATTTGTGGTGGACAGTGTAGCGCTGGGGCAGGTTTTCTCCAAGTACTTCAGTTTCCCCTGCCAATCTTCATTCCACCAATTGCTCCACAATCACCCTCACCTATCATCTGGGGCTGGTACAATAGGCCAGAAGTGGCTGCAGTACAAGGGACTTAGTCCCACCCCACTAGCAAAAAAAAAAAAACTGCAAGGTCAACAGGCTCACCTTGCCCACTAGTCACATGACAACCCACAATACTCCCAACCACTCCACCCCACCATCTTTTTCTTTTTTCTTTGAAAATATAAAAGTGTGGAAACTTTTTGAAGATTATTCCAGATCAGCAAGGTATACACAAATCTGGACCAAATTAAAGCAACACTACACAAAACCTTCAGGCTTATCTAAGAAGAAAAGATGTTATGAAATGAATAAGCCTTAGATGCCTTAGTGTTTGAGAAGATATAGGAGTACATAATTAACTCACTGATGAAAGTACAGTTTAGAGTCCAACATAACTCCAACATCATTTGTACAGTTGGTATGACAAATTAAATGTCACCAATATGGCTGTTAAAATGGATTCTGCTAGTGTTACAATAAAAGGAAATAACATTAATCTTTCAAATATAATTTCTGAAACACAATGTTTTTACCATATTGATCTTGCAGCAGCTGAAATCTTCTACTGATATTCGACTACTGAAATTTTCAAACTGCTGGCAAATAATAAAAAAATTGTGACAAGTTTTGACACACTCACTCACACACATATCTACAATAACAATTTTAAAGAAAAGGGAACTCAATGTTCAGACTTACAGTATACACACGCACAAAAAAAGTGGAAGAAAATTTCCAATTTTTATGTGGACAACAGCATATCTACAGGTGAAAAGAAATTTGCACACAAAAACTCAACAGTGCGGTTCTGCCAAAACAGGCTAAAATGTTATACAGCAATGTCTTGAGACTCATGTCACCATCAAATGCAGTAACAGTGTTATCATGATGCTACACAGAGTGTTCTCAGATGTACTCAAGACACACAATGTATGGCAGGGGTCAGTTATGACTGAATGTTCATGGAATACTAACCCTCGATACCTGTAACAGTCAGGCTGGAACTGCTGCACAGGTATACACATTATCCAGAAGCTATTGTGTTTCAACAATTGAAGCACGTGTTTCTGTGAGACAGGAAGTGGAATACCTATGGCACACATGAATGCATGTCATGAGACTGTGCAGACATCAACTAATGAAGATGCCAGGATTACAGTTGCAGAACAAGAGCCATGAAGACGCTCACATGATATCGCATGAGAATTGGTAATATCCAACTGAGGGTCCTTGATGTATTTCATTATGATAAACTACATCTATACCAATATTTGCAGCACATATATCTGTTTCCAGATGATCATTCTCTATGGATGCAAATTTTCAAATGGCTATATGTAACTATAGATGGGGTATGGATTGGTGAATGGATTTATTGACCACTTAGGGTTGTAGCTAAAAATAACAATAACACTATCAGTGATTTCCATACTTTACAAATCACCACAAACGAAGTCCTTTCCAGTCTACAGTATATTCACTAGCAATTGCTTGGTAACAGATCTCAACAATGGAGATTCTTCAGCTTCTGTGCTCACATTGTTACTGTCCAGCAAATATCCTACAACTGAACTGTCAACTGAACTAAATCACCATCCCTTCTCAGCCTCCCTTGCAAAACTCTTTAACTGACTGGGTCACCCCATAGTCTTCCTTACAACCCCTTTGCATGGACGGAGTAGATATCACCCTTTCCAACAGTAACTCTATTGTTGCAACCATATTCAATGCTGCGGGAGCATGTTTACTAATCAATTACCTAGAAACGGCCATTCTTTATTCACCTACCTCGCAGTCATAGTATAGCAACTGCTGTACACACTACAAAATAAAAAGGCTGTTATAAGTAGCTACAGGCCAATATCTATAGTAACTGGGTTTGCAAAAGTTTTTGAAACAACAACTTTTAGAAGACTCAATGATCATATCGTAAAACATAAAATATTACTTTCAGCGCAGTATGGATTCCAAAAGGGATCATCAACCGAAGATGCAATGTTTAAATTAATAATAATTAATAAAAATTTTAATATACCAAGAAAGCCGCTGTAGTTGTGAAAAAGTTGGACTTTGTATATGTTGTGCATTACAAACATTGTATGTATATGTATTTTAACACTCGAAACACACATTGTGATAGTAGTTTCCAAAAAAAGTATCGATATCCCTGTGATGATGGTCTATAGGGACAGAAACATGTAAGGGTGCTAAGTTTTCAAGTAGTAAAACTTCAATAGTCACACTGGACGGAGTTGTTTTGCCTTTGTAATTGTTAGTGTGATGGACCAGAATGAAACAAGTCCCCTTCAACACATTTATCATCCTATCAGAGGGGGGTGTATTATTCGGGCATCAAGCTATTTAATACTCTGCCATCAAATATCACAGTTTTAAAAAATGACAGAAAGCAATTTAGTTTTGTTTCACGAAATTATTTGCAAAGTAGCGCATTTTACTTAACTGATGAATTTATTGAGCATGTAAGTGGCTCAAAAGTTAAGAGTTAATAAATGGTCTGTGTGCCTGAATTATACATTGTTGAGACTTGCTTGTTGTAAGTGTAGTAGTATGTATGATGTCTGTTTTTGTTATGAATTTTAATATTTTATAATGTAACTGTTTGGATGATATGGCTTGCCAGCGTGTGAATTTGATTGTGGTTTCTCCACAACCCATGTGTGTTGTCCTGACAACTTGAGCTATCTGTGTGAGGCCTGATTATATATTTTATTGGACTACTTATTACACTAATGATGTGTAATCATGAATTTGTAATATGTGATATGTTTTATAGCCAGCCCTATGGGGAGATGATTGGAACCATGAAGTGAATAATAAATGTAAATGTAAATGTAAACACATTGCGAATAAGCTTTCTTACACAACATTCTGTCGACATATCAAGCATATGTGACAGTGTGCTGAATGTTGACAACAGTCACCTGTGGGAACAGGACACTCCTCATGCTAGCCCACAAACATGGGTATCAAGTACAGTGCAGTGTATGAGTTTGGGCTGGAATCACTGAGGACACTGTCATGAGCCCCTTTATGCTACCTCACAGATTGAGTTCTCAATGACATCATGATTTTCTAGAACCTGTTCTACCAAAGTTACCTGAAGCTGTGAGGCAGAGGGTTTGGCTTCAGCATGATGGAGCTCCAGCAGACTGTGAGGGATATAACTGGCAGTGGTTGGATGTTGAGGGAAAAATGCATGGCCTCCTTGATCAAGTGATCCTACTCGAACAGATTCTCTCCTGTGGAGATACCTGAAGAAGCAGCCTCTCCCAGAACTACTGAAGATTTCATGGCAAGACTTCAAGCAGCTGTGATACCATGTTAAGACATGTTAAGGGAATGCCATGCAGCACATACTGTCATCTGCCTTGAATGGACGGAGGCTGTTATGAAAACCTACTGTTAACTACAAGGCACCCGCGATATAATCACTTGATAGCTTGTTCCAGTTGACACTGACATATACCTCACAAACCCAAACGTCAAGAGGGCATTTGTACAATATTTTGAACTTATTTTTAACAAGGAATCACACTAGCTATACCACTGCTGCCGCTGCTACAACCACCACTACTGCCACAATTTACTTCTCAATGAGCAAAAATTACAATCAGTTTATTCTGTTCATGCTAACTGCATTTTCTCAGTAATATCAAAATTAAAAACGGCAACAGAACTGGATGAACTACAAAGCAATCCATGTAGGAAAATTATTTTTAAATCATGCTTATATTAGTAAGGAAATATTTGAAAAATGTTTATGGATGCACAAAAGCAAAATTAAAGACTGAGCTTCTTCAACAAATTTCTGTTTCACCACTATTCTACTAAGGAAAAGCTGATGGAGTATTTATTAAGGAAGAGAGATTTTGACAAGTGTGGGCTTCACTCATCACATACTTAGTTTCGTCAGTCCCCCTGAAATAGGAGTGCACAATTTCATGAAAAGCAACAGCCAGAGGGATGGTGTCAGCCATTCCGATGGTCAGAGGTGATGGACCTCTTGATGAACCAACAGGAACGCCTGCAGTTCGAAATTCAAGGCTGCCCACACTGTCAGCCCTTGAGATGGGAGATGGACCTGGAGCTGGACTTACTCGACCTCGTGGCGATGGGCCCTGAAAATGGAGTGAAGTGCATCAACAAGTGAGGTATTCTTAGTATTTAAATAAATAATGTGAATGAAGCAGACACAAAGCAAAATATTATGTAATTATTTAAAGCATAAATTTATACACAACATGAAGAAGGTTCACTGTGGATAATATTTTGTCTACAATAAATGAAACAATTATTTTAGTTAAAACAGTTATATATTCAAAGAATTTAGCAAATTCAAAGTCTGCATACCTCCCCTCTCCGGGATGGAGGCCTAGGAATTGCTATTGAGCCCTGTGTTGGTGTAGGAGTTTGTCTGGACTGTTTTGGAGGTAAAGCTGGCTGGATCTCTCCCACTTCCGAGAACAAATCTCCTAGATCTAGCAAAAAAAAAAGTTCTTAAGTTGATTCTGATTAAGTTGCATACATAGCTGAAGCAAAATATGCTGGAAACGCAAGTCAACAAACCTGCATATCGAGATGAAGAAGAGGGAGCAGGACTCCCCATGGAAGGCTGTGTGGGACTCTGCAGTGGAGCATATGGGTGACCTCCACTTGGAGCTCCCGTCGGGGTTGAGGCACTCGATGCTGTTGGACTTTGAAACAGATTCAGTCCTAGCAAATCACTACTTGGTTTCCTGTTGTCAATGAAAACATAAATTACTTGTACTTTTATACATATTAAGTAGATTGGTTATTTTCTCTGTGAAAATATGCAGAAAGGTTTAAGAGATACCAGAAACATTATGCCGCATCTACAGTAGTGATCCACTGGACAAGCGAAAGGTTCACACACTTATAGAGCATGTTTGTTCAGCAAATTATATCATCAACATGACTCACAACTGTACCAATGTATGCACTGGTTCAGCAGCAGACCACATATCATATAAATCTTAAAACTGGTTTCTGTTACTCTACAACCTGTTGGTGCTCTTGCACCTGCCACAGAGGGATGTAGATATGTGTCCTGCATAGTGATGTAAGGGTTAGAAGAATCTGAAACAGGATGAGGCAGGGAAGGCTGTACCGAGACACAACACAAGCATGTGGTGGCTTGTGTCTGCATAACTGTGGATACTATAGGACCTCCCACTTAGCTTAACATTCAGCAACCTCAGATTCTCCTATGTATGAAGTTTATTTGCTACATAAGAAGTGGTAATGAGAATGTGGCCTCCCAGGTCTCCAGACCTCAGTTTTTGCGATTTTTATCTTTGGGGAAACCTAAAGGGAAAAGTCTACAAGAACAATCCTTGCACCAGTGAAGGTCTGCAGAATGAAACAACATGCGTAATTAGTTCAATTGTTGTGGAAAAACTTCAGAAAGTGTCGCACAGTATGCAATGCGAGGCATGTTTGCAAGCAGAAGGCAGTCACTTTCAGCACCTGGTATAAAGCACAGTAAGTTTGCATTATCTTTTTACAGTGTTCTTATAAATGTGTGCATGTACAGAAACTGATGTGAGGGACTCAGTGACAGAACTGCACTCTCGCTAGCAGGGAAGGGCACGGTATTCACAGAGAAACGTTCCGTCCGCTCTATGCTAGCGAGAGTGCACGCACTTATCAGCACTAATGACTCATCCCTTTATCAGCAGTTACAGCAGCAATATATGAGAAAAGTTCTATTTGACCCACGCTGCTGCCAGGTTTCCTCGATGAATGAATGCCCTGTATGTTATCTTGAAATAGATTTACATCATCAGCACATACCAACAGCTGATGTGTCCCAATTAATTTCAGACCCACCTGCTTTTCCTGGACCTTCCTAATGGCATATTCTAGAGCAGAGTTGAAGAGCAATGGTGATAAGGCATCTCCTTGTTTTAGACCATTCTGAATGGAAACATATGAGACCAATGTTAACTGTAAGTACTTCACTCTACAGTTCATTTCAACACATATTAACTGGCCTAACTAGTTTCATGGGTACCCCAAACTCTACTGTACAATATTTCCCTCCTAACTCAATAAAAGGTTTTCTTGAAATCTATGAATACTCCCATTTTTTCTCCAGTATCTGAAGAATAAAAAAAAAAAAATCTGATCAGTTGTTGATCTGTTACACTGAAAACCCATTATTGATCCTCAATAATTCTACATATGGACTTAACCTTGGGAGGAGGATATTGGATAAAATTTTGTATGCAGTTGATAACAGTGACATTCCTCGATAATTACTACAGTCAGTTTTATGGGCCTGCTTTTAAATTCACTCAACAATAAACTCCTTCCACCGAACAGGAAATTCTTCCTTACACCAAACAGAATTAATCTCTTTATGGACCTCAGACCATAATGGTTAGCCTCCTGCATGAATCAGCTCTGCTGGAATTTGGTCACTACCTGGCAATTTATGCTTTTCAACTTTGCAACAGCAATTTCAGCCTCAGTAGGACTAGGCTCAGGTGTACGCATTTTTTATCTGCCTAAAATCATTGACTCTATGTACATTCCACAGCTGAGAGAAACAAGCTGCTACATGCCTCACTACAATGAAGTTCACAAGAGCCTTGACCTGACAGCACAGAACATTCAGACATATACAGGACTTACAAGCTTTTGCTCCAAATGGAGATACAATACAATTTTAAGAGCATAAAATTTAAAATTAGAACAAAAACCATTCTTATACAAACATGAAGCTTTGTGTTATGTCTTTCAGTTTCACTTTCACTTTATTTTAAATTCCATAGATCATTTCAGGTCATGCATGCCACAGGATACAGAACATGTCACATACTGTCACATGTAAGGTGGTATGCGTGACGAAATGACAGGTCCTAGTTCAGATGATTGGATTTATTAGCACTTTGGGAACACTCTCTATTAATTACATTTAAATTACAGCAGTATCACTGATTTATATACGAAGGGGGGCCCAAAAATAACCGGAAACGATCTGTTGCACGCGCATGCTTTGTAGTTATGAGTTGTGCTGCTAGGTGGTGTTAGCTGGGGGTCTCCCGCGACTGTTAGTGAGCTGGCGTCAGTCTGAGTTAAGTGGCTTGTCTGTGGTGCTCTGTTGTGTGCGTTCCTGTTTCAACCCTTTGGCGATTAGGGAGATGGCCGACCAGAAGGAACAAAGGGTGTGCGTGAAATTTTGCTTTCTGTTAGGGAAAACTACACTTCACTCTTCAAGTCGCGGCAAATATTCACGCAGTTTTCTCTTTGGTCATCTCCGAGCAAGCGAGGAACAAATTTTGCAGACACCCGTCTCATGTGCAAACCTTTGGTTAAAATTCGCTGGACCGTGCTCCATAAGATGTTCGTTTCCTCAGAAAGTTGGTCAATGGTCTTTCGACGATCTTCATCAATTTCACGCACACTCTTTGTTCCTTCTGGTCGGCCATCTCACTAATCGCCAAAGGGTCGAAACAGGAACGCACACAACAGAGCACCACAGACAAACCACTTAACTCAGACTGACGCCAGCTCACTAACAGTCGCAGGAGACCCCCAGCTAACACCACCTAGCAGCACAACTCATAACTACATAGCATGCGCGCGCAACAGGTCGTTTCCGGTTATTTTTGGGTCCCCCCTCGTATACCTCATAATTCACTGTGGCATGCACACACTAGCATTCTCAGTCTCTACTAGTTGTCTCCTAGCAACAAATCTCAGCACAGAAACCAACACTCAAATCAATACAAGTATTACACCTAAGATCTTCCAATTACACTTCCAGTATCACTGCACCATCACACACATCAAGTCTTGGAGTCGCACAATAAGTCTTCACTGCTCACTTTACAGCTGTCACTCACTATCACATATTACACATAAAATCTTCCAATCACACTTTACATCCTCATATGCCAACCTCTCGCATTCTTCTGAACTCCATTCCACTACTAGTTCCACTACCCGTTCTTGTCTGGTCTGGCCCTTGTCATGTAGCTTTGAATTGGAAAGCACACAAATGTCATGATCAACAGTACTGTTGCATCATCCAAGCGCCAATGACATCATCATGGCACATCGTGTAGGAAACATGTCACATGATGGCCACATACTGCTGTGTGACGTCACAGCGCGGCTGTTGGATACTGCTGTGTGGCGTCACAGCGCGGCTGTTGCATAGTGACAGCCAATCCACAGACAAAGAAAACACTGTTTAAAATACTGTTGGCCACATGCATGCTGCAGGCGATGTCTAAAAAGAAATTCGCTTAGTGGGGTGTGGAGTCCAACTGGGTCCACTCAGCACGGCGTCCACTGACTGGCCTATTGTAGACTGCCCTGAGTGATTATGATGATGGAGAATTTGGTGGAATGAAGATTGGCAGGGGAAACCAAGTACTCAGAGAAAACCTGCCCTAGTGCCACTTTGTCCACCACAAATCCCACCTGACCAGACCCGGGATCAAACCCTGGTTGCCGCAGTAGGAGGCCAGCGACTAACCGCTTGAGCTATGGCGCGGCCTCAGGCGTTGTCTAGCAATGGGTATATATGTGACAATACACATATCACTTGCCACTATGGAAAGGATTAAGGATCATTTGAAACAACTGCATTCTGAATGGTTCTTGGGACAGACTGTGTATTGACACCAACCAGAATAAAGAAGCCCAGTTAAAAAGTACTGCACCAGTGGATAAAGACAATGGCAACTGATCCCCTTAGAAGTTATAGTTAAAGGATTTAAAAACTGCTACACATCTGATGAAATGGATGGGAGGATGAGGAAGAAGTTGGGAATCCTTTCAATGAGCATGAGGCTGTGAGTAGCAAAAGTGTGATAGGAAAGGGAATTGTAAAGACACTGATTCTGAGACAGACAACAGCAGAAAGGAATACAAGGTGGTACTGGGAAGTTCCTGGACTGTTATTGTTGTAACTGCTTCCGTGAAAGAAGATGAGAGGGGAGGCCAAGGTCACAATTCCACAACGCTATTGCATCAGTCTACCATGTGACATCGTGCAGTGAACATGCACTGTTTTCACATGAGTGCTTTTTTGACTACTTTCTGTTTTGTCTGCAATGAATGGCAAAATAGAGCAATGTGTCACCATCAAGTTTTGTGTGAAGCTCAGTAAATCCACCACCAAAACACTTGAAATACTTCATGAGGCTTTTGGAAAGCATTCTTTAAGCCAGACAGTGGTTTCTGAAAGGCATTCATGTTTCAAGGCTGGTTGAATGTCACCTGAAAATGACAAATGTTCAGGGTGACCAAGCACCAGCAAAATGACAGAAAATGTTGAAAAATAGTGAAGAACTCATCCACAAAGACAGTTGTTGAACAATCCATGAACTCACAGACACCACTGTTATCAGTGATGAAGTCTGCCAGGAGACTGTAACAGAGAATTTGAACATGCACCGCACCGCTTCTTCATGACAACATGCCCACCCACACATCCCTGAGAACAACACAGTTTGTGACTAATAACATGGTTTTCATTCCCCATCCTCCCTATTTGCCAGACATAGCCCCTTGTGATTTAGCTTTGCTTCAAAATCTGAAAATGAAACTGAAGGGACAGCATTTTCAAACAGTGTCTCACATCCAAAGGGAATTGCAAGCGGTACTCGACAGCAATATGGAAGATGACTTCCACGGTGCTGTTAAAGCGTGGGGGGGGGGGAATAAAAAAGAAAGAAAGAAAGAAAAAGGAAGAAAAAAAGATGTGATCACTGTATATGTTCCAAAGGAGACTATTTGAAGGAGATGGCAGCCAAAGTTGAGCAAGTTAAGATAGCAATACTTTTTTGAGCTTGTCCAGGAACTTTCCGATAGCACCTTATATGATGAGACTGGTGAAACTGAATAGGGCTAGTGACTTCACAGTAGGAACTCAATCAATGTCACATATTTTATATTTTCTTTCATATGTTTGTGTATGAAATTAATTCATACAATTACTTTTTCTGTGCAGACAATTGTCTTACATTCAGAATCATCTTCCAACCAGGTAAATATGATAGCAAAATTTACAGCTCTATGAGGAAATGGGTAGTTCTATAAATTACAACAGTAAGAAATTGGTTTACCAGAGAAACTTCTCTCATCCCAATTCTTCCAAATTCTCACCTTGATCTCACCTGCAACTGAAAATGCCTAATATAGAGAAATTGGACTTGTCTGTGCCTTGTTCAGGCCAAAAAGGAAAGTGTCCACAGGCAGCACATAATTTCAAAATGTTTGCAGCACTGCACACATCCAAAGGGTGTAAACAATCAACAGTTAACCACCAAGAAAGCACAAGAGAAAACTGAGGAGCTTTGGAATGACAGAGATAGATGGAGAGGCTTGTCTGTTTGATAACCCACATAAAAGTAGAAATATCAAAGGAAGAAAAACTGAAAACAGTATATTCAGCCTTTGATTATGATATTAAAGACTGTTTGTGTATCAATTCATAATTTTTATGCCCGTCTCAATATTATTAGTGGATATGAAATGACTTTTGATTGTGAATTAAATTCCTGTCATCTGCATACATTGAAAAATCCATATTTAGTGGTATATAATTATTAATGTTAGAGTTGGACTACATACTGACCTATGGATTATTATACTACAATATAAAGCCAATATAGCATAATACAGGATTGAAGAGAAAGTGATATTCACCCAAAATCTATTACTATCACAACAAAGGAATTAAATGATACAAGTTTTCTGTTAACCTACCATGATATAAATTAACTTACTTACTTATTTAAAGACACTGTCAGGCTAATGTAGTGTAATGGGTTTGCTCAAAGTGTCTCCAGGCAACGGCTCGGTAAACATGATCAACGTGCAACAATGGAAGATGTGTCTCATTGGATGAATGCTACTGCCCATTGCTAGGCAACAGTCAGCACACCAATGAAGTCACTGGCTAGGAATCACATGACTAGTTTTCTGTGTGGCCCTTGTATAGCCTATATAACGAAGAACTGTTGTAGCTTAGATTTGAATAGCACAGACTGCAGTGCAGTGTAGATAAGAGTTTTGTTTTTATTGCTAGTGGGGCGGGACTAAGTCCCTTGTACTGTGGCCACTTCTGGCCTATTGTGGAGCAATTGGTGGAATGAAGATTGGCAGGGGAAACTGAAGTACTTGGAGAAAACCTGCCCCAGCGCTACTTTGTCCACCACAAATACCACTTGGCCAGACCCGGGACTGAACCCGGGCCACCACGGTGGGAAGCCAGCAACTAAACACTTGAGCTATGGTGCGGCCCTCATAGTTAAGAGTTAGTTGGAAGAGTGTGGCTGTGAAGAGAAGACTTTGTGTGTATACTGTTATTAGTTTCAGTGCTGAGATCAGTTGCCAGGAGACGAGTAGTGAAGACAGAGAATCCTAGTGCATATGCAACGGTGAACCGTAAAGTGTGTAAATCAGCGATAGTGCAGTATTATGTGTGATCAAGAGAACTTGTAACCAAAGTGCCAATAAATCCAATCATCTGAACTAGAACCTGTCATTTTTGTCATGCGTATCATCATGCACATGACAAGAGCATAGAATGATAGAGAATAACATATTGGAAGGATGTGTAAGAAAGTGGTACTATCCTGGCATCTGTGTGGGAATGCTGCAGAACAATATGAAAACTGTGGTCAGGACTGCTCATCTATTGGCTGGATTTCAAACTAGTGCCTCCCAAATGTGAGGAAAAGAGCAACAAACTGAACTGTGAGTGACTGAAAACCAGTTTCTTCTCATAAGGTGTAGGTGGGTGGACAATACTAGAATGGATCTTAGAGAGAAAGAATGGGATGGTATGAATTGGATAGATCTGGCTCTTGGTGAACATGGTAATGAACCTTCTGGTTCCATAAATGCTGGGAAATTCTTGAGTAGCTGCAGAATTGGCGGCTCTTCCAGAAGGGCTCAGCTCCATGAGTAAGTAATTAAGTAAGTAAACTTACCCACCAAGCTGTTGAGAAACTGACTGAGATCTCTTCATATGATGGTCAGATTCAGCATTGGAGCCCCTTCGACCCTGAAAGACAATACTGAAAATTATACAAATCATCTCAAATGCAACTTCTATGAAGCACATACTTGAGGAAATCAAAATACAGTAGTAAAAGTACAACTTCCTTTCATGTGTCAATTCTAAAATAAATCGCATTTAAAATTAACTTGGCCCCAAAGGAAATTCTCCACCACAGCTTATTAAAATTCTCTATGTTGTCTGTTATTTCTGTACTGAAAATGTGCTATTCTCAACCCAATTATTCATCAATACGTACAAACATTTCTTCAATATCTAAGTTTTTACCATCTTTTATGTTGTACTCTCCTGGTCTTGCCTTCTTAAGCTTAGTGAAACCTATAAAATACTTCCACTTTTTGCCACTCAACATGATGATTTCATAAACTATTTATAAATATTTAACTGAAATCTCTGCAGTTCAGTTCAATTCTTACAATGGGTCCTCATCAAAAATAAAATTTTTAAATCTTCCATCTGTGTGAGTCAGCAGGTTGATGACATGTTACTATAAAATTCCGCAATGTTTTGAATAAGTAAATGTCATCCATCAACCTGAATATACATCAATCGCAACAAATAAATAATCTTACAACATAAAATTTCTCTGCCACGTATCAGAACCTTGCACAGCTGTGTGGCACACCTGTGATTTCATTTGTGTATGAATGTCCTCATAGTGCATGTGATCCTTGTTCCTACACCTCCCGACTCCCAACTTCACAATGGTGGCTTTGAAAGACCTGCTATTCTGCAGACATGCCAGTGCTGTTGCTCTTGAAGCTATTCTCTTACAAGAAATTGGTGGATATGATTAGCCTGTATCCTAGGCGCCCTGTGCCGTCAGGCACACTTGATGTAGGAAGTGTTTGGCACTGATAAATTGCACTCCTATTTGGAACATGACTAATTCCTCCTGAAAAAAAAATCAGGGCTTGTCATGGCCGCTCACCCAACCATGCAAGTTGGAAAAAATGGGTACTGGGTAGTGTGGATGTTCAACGTAACAGCATATACCTGCAACCATATCATATACATGATAGCTGACACTCTTCCCATATGTGTGACGCACTCCATCTTGAGCTGTTCTTGGCTCCCTGTAATGGCTTGCTCATATATTTCCTTCTTCCTCCTTCACTGAACATCAAAGGGCAGATGTTGAATTGTCCCGTATCATCAAAAGCCTTGATAACACTCTTAAGAGTGCCCTCCATTGCCAGTCTAAGTTTCCCCACAAGGGAAAAGAAGTGGTGCCCCTGCCCATGGCAGTACTCTTCCAGTACTCGTCTCCACTTGGTGGCCATTTGGGGACATTTAAGATGATCAATAAATTTTGGGACTTATTCATTTCGAGAGGTGTGAACAACAATAACTGTGTAACATGTGGCAAAATTAAGCCTGGGCAGAACTTCCATTTTGGATTTCTAGCCTGTGAAGTTTTGCAGCATCCATACTGATTGTGTACGGAAGTTTACCTTTTCAAGGCTGAGAATACTGTGATATTGGTTTGTGATGTAACTGTGTATGATTTATCCTGGGAAGGGAAGTCATAACTTTAGCCACTATAAAGGCACTGAGGTCTTCTTTCCCTTTTCTGAGATGGGCATCACAGTCTCTGATAATACCCAATGTTTTGTATGTAAGGAGTTCAAGCAATTTCTCTTTGGGTTGGGAGTGAAGCGTGTTACTGTTACACATTACGACCCCCAACTGTCACATGCAGAGCATTTTAATTGCAATTTGAATGCAACATTCATAGCTTTCAGGGCAATTCCCATTCAAGGTCATGTTTCCTTCTCACATGGGGTGCCCCATTCCTCCATGAGTGTGGTATCAACTAGCTTCTCCCAGATAGCTGTACAAAGCATGGCATTTGCAAACTCTGGGGAAGTGTACACCAAAATTTTATTCACAGCCATGAAGTCAGTATGAAGAAGTATCAAAATGGGGAGAGAGGCCCCAGTCCTCAAGACAGGAAACTGTCTTCTATAGAAATCACCCCACGATTCAGGCACATGGAAAAATACCAGCTAAATTATTGTCAAGGCAGCACAGCCCAACATACATGTTTCTTCGACCCAAATTACTCATCAATGTAATTAATTTCATAACAAGGGCGCATTTCTCTCAAACTAAAGGATCCAAATTACTTATACAATAAAATCTCAGTTTTACACTTCTTAAGGGACCCTCTACAATAAGTGTAAAACTGAGGAAGGTATAAAATCATGGAAATGAGAGTGATATAAAGTTAAGAATATTTGGTTTCATTTATATCATAATTTTGGAAAATCATTTAAAAAATACATGTTTGAGCACCTAATTATGTATACGTAGATGCAAATATGGTTCTTGGTTTATTTTATGATGCTTTATCAACTGCTGTTTTTATGTGGCATCATTAAAATGAAACAGTGATTACAACCAATATATGGAAAGGATGAGGAAAATGGCCGAAGTCTATTTCAAGATACTATCCCCGCATTTGCCTGGACAGACTGGCAAATATGGTACATACCTAGTTACACTATTCTTTAACCATTCAATAAGAATCTTTTCCTCCTTCAGCTCGAAGTCTGTATAATTCATTTTCAATATTGCTGCACAGTACAGTAATACTGTTCTTGGTATCAAATTGATACACATACTCTCTGGCTGCTTCCAGTCCTTTCAGTGCACCCAAGAATACTGTTTCATGTTCTGCAACTTCCTCCTTCTCTTCTTTTGGTTCTTCTTCTGGCCTAGTCAAATGCTAACAATCTAACCTGCTCAACACTCTGGATTCCACAAACCTCAAGAACACTGTCACATGTTGTGTGGTCCTCAAACCGCACTCCGAGATGTTATAAACTGAGCCAGCCATCCTCTTCATCTTCACTGAGGCTCACTGCCCTGTCATCATTACTGCTGACATGATCAATTGAGAAACCATACTTCATAAAGTGGGCGTTATCAATCTCAAGGTTTCTATTAATTGCACTGCAGACAACATTTCAGCCTCATCTGTGTAGCATCTTGGAGCAGTCCCCATCAAGCATGGCTACAGCCTTCCAAAACAACTGCCTCTGTAATGACACTTGAGTGCTTGGATGTTTCCCAAATATAAAGCCTGCAGATGGGTCATAGAGTTAGCTGGGAGAAACAGAACTGTGATGTTGCTAAAAATGTAGTGTTCTGCGGAAGCAGCAATATTCTGCGATATTTAGCAATGACTTTCCTAACTAGTTGTCTGAGACAATATTAAGATATTTTGGTGGTCATCAAAGAGTTTGTGTTGGCTTCATATTTTGTATGTAGCCCCTTGACATGTTGAAGCAATGTGGACTTCGATATCTTCCATTCACTAGAGTGTCAGTTTAGCACTACAATTTTCTCTGCATACAAGAAGCACATTAACCTGCTGTTTAGATTTTGTACCACCATGGCAAAAGTATCCTAGAAGAGAGACAGTTCTGCTAGGTTGCACACTGAAAAAGAGACCTGTCTAATGTGTATTATTTATATCACAGAGGTCAAAACCTTCAATTTGCAAGTCGGTAATTTTTCAAGCCTTCTACAGTTTCTGGATCAAAAATCCTGCTCTCACCTGATAACAGGTTCTGCAAACAATGTTATGTCTCCTCTTATATCTGTCAATATATCCAATGCAAGTCAAAAAGTTGGCTATTCCCAGATGAGTGACGATGTGCAAGGCACCTCACTGAGGTGGGTGCCATCTAAGAAAGCATTACTCTCACATTCTTGTCTGAACCAGGCACCAAGTACAAATTCTTGTATCTGCAGTGGTGACAGTTTCAGTGATTCTCACTGCTTGCAGAAAGGTCCACATGGATCTTCACAAGAGTGTTCAGCGTGGACACTGAAAGTCTCAAGCATAATGCCAGTTCAACACGTGTGCCAATATGTGCATCAACTTGCACTGAAATACATATTCTATCATTTCTTGTACATTATTTCTGTTTTCTTTTATTAATCACATTTCATATATCGGTGAAATCTGTCTTAATCGAAAATAAAATTTGGTCTCTATGAAGTGAAGTCATATAGGCACTGGGAGATTGAAGAATTTAACCTGGGTGCATTTCTGCTGAATGTTTCATTTATGAAACAACACTCACTGCACTACAATGGTCATTTTTTTGAACACTAATCAGATATAAGACAAATACACTGATCTCATTGAAATAAGGTCAAAGCTTGCCTAATGCATGAGCTGCTTGGACTACAGTAATGAAAAAATCCTCTCACATACATTAGGCCTTAGTGAGGTCATAAAGTAAAAGTAAAGCTATCCCTGTACCAGGACATGAAGGGCCATATGGTTGTGAGACACTGAGGGTCCCACGTTATCTAGACAATCGGCTCAAAGATGGCGGTAGGGTTGTCAGCCCTACACACCAGCCACGCTTTACTCCCCATGAAAATTATTTAATTAATTCCTGGTACTCATTTCTGTTAGAGGGTGAGTCAACCCCAGGGCCATAGTGTGGCCGGAAGGATTAGGTCAACTGAAACAAATCCAATGACCTCATCGGGACTCGAACCTGCGACCTTCCAGCTTGTAGCATAGCCCCTCAACCAACTACGCTATGCGTAAATCACTTGCAGATGTGTATCAGCCAATTGGTAAATGGTAAAGCTGTCTCTGTGCTTAACTAATTAAGCATTATGCCATGAAGATGTACGGGGAGTGGATGTACAGATCCGCTAGGTAACAGCACGCTAAGCATGTGTCTGCAACTATTTAAAGCGGTGTTTTCTGCATGATCCATGCCAAGGCCACATGACAAGAACCACTGAAGAGTGTGAATTTGGGCCAGTGAGTGAGCAGTAGCAGTACGACCTCTCTTCTTGTTGAAGAAGAGACCCCGTTTCTAAACACATACATGTCTAGCAGAGAACAAAAATCTTGGTCACGGATCCAAACAGAACTCAGAACCAAGAATTACTGTGCTGGCGAGGGCCAGTGGCAACTTACTGACTGACCAGTGCAAGCTGGTTGTCAGATGGTATCCAGCTGGCAACAATCTCAGCATGGAAGCAAAGAAATATTCATTGCTGGGAGCTGCTACCTAGCAGACTAACATTTAGCATGTGCTACAATGATTTTGGTACTTTCTTCCTGTTTGACAGTACAGTACACAGAGCCCTTGTACAGAGTGCCCATATGTGCATGGCTTGTGAGCCATCACCCCATGCATATGGCATAACCCTCATTTGTTATGAGGTTATACAGTGTGTCCACGATGTTCACAGAACTGTTGTGGTCAGGTTCTGTGGGATGTGTGCCCACACACCATTATGTATTAGTGATTAAACATGAGGTTTTGAATGGCAACTGGATTTACTGAACGCTTATAACTTGTAATTACAAGTGACCATAAGAGAGAGTCTCATTGATTTACACACTCTAGATTACTACAACCACAGGAACTGGGAAAGTGTTGTCAGTATAGCGACTACTTTGGGCTGGATGACCAAGGGGTAGGAGATAGGGTCCAGAATTTTCTCTTCCCTATGTCATGCAGACCGGCTCTGGGATCCACTCAACCTCCTATCCAATGGGTACTGTGGGCTCTTTCCCCGGGGGTAAAGTGGCTAGGACATGAAGCTGACCACTCACCTCCAACTAGTGCCAAGGTCAAGAAAAGTGGATCTATACATCCATTCTCTCACACACCTTCGTGGCGTAGTGCTCAATTACTTAAATTTACATTTTATCTTTCACAGTCTTCTGTTTGTTCACCAGTCTTTGCTAGGCAGTGGCTGCTAACATGCAACTCAAGACTATTAACGACTAACTCAGACTTCCAACTAGCTTCTCCCATTGGTACTTGCTATGTAGTGTGAGCACAGACAACACAGCAAACACTGCTTCCAACAGTTCTTCTGTTGTTGCATGTTGATTCGGTGCTGCAAAATGGTGTTTACTGCTATGTTGCCTAGCAATGACCGCCTCTTCTTGTTACACTACTCTGGCTTTCAGCTCTCATGTCACAATACACTTCAATTTTAAATTTGTAACCACTCTTTGCTTAATAAAGTTCGAATATTTTACACCGTATTTATGGATCTTTCCTTTCATATATACTTTCAATATAAACGTCCCTGAACTGCATAAATGGCTTCATTCACCATCTGAAATTCTTCTGGCGTGTACACTTCTGTGTCAGAACTATGAGGTTTATTTTGGACTCTACCCATCGTCTGGTATATATAAGACAAAAAACCACAACGTTCAGACTAGCTTTTTCTAACAGGGCCAACTGAGTAGGTCTATCTTGCCCCATCCACCTGAGGACGAAGAAAGATTCAGTGTCTGAAACGTTGTGGGGTTTTGTCTTATATATACCAGACAATTGATAAGAGTCCAAAACAAACCTTATAGTGTACAGCACACACCATCATCAGAATCCTTAAAGTCTACTTCTGTGTCAGTTTACTGAGAAAAGGATTGGCACCTAGGTACACAGTTTTCATTGTTATTTAAGTGAAGCACTGTCAGGATTGCCATGAATCTATCATGTGACATCCCAACTGCTTTCTCATAACCAGTTTCTACAACTGGATGTTCTCCCACAGTCTCAAATATGTGGTCTGCACACCAAATACAGTCTAATCTCTTCTACAATTACATCCCCCCACTCAGAAAACACAGATTTTGGTTTCAGTGGGCCTATTTCTGTTTTTGTTGTTGTTGCTGTCATCATCGTCACTATGGTGTTTCAAATATCTGTTTCATCGCAAATAACTTAAAAATTTCTTTATTAGCCAGTGCTGACACAAATAAATAAAAAATATCACTCTAGAGTCTTTATTTAAAAACTATAAAAAATATGAAGCTGAAATCCAGGGTCTACTTCATCCAGCTCAAGCCAATCTTAAATATTTTCTTGCATGATCTCAATCTCTCCAGCTGCCATCAACACAGTCTGAAAGTCCTCTTGCTCTAATTGCTCTTGCTCCTAAATCCCACGTGTTTTCTAAAGTATGTACTCAACTGTGATCCAGATTAACTGTAAACAGACTAGCAAGGGTTTGCTGCATTCCTTCTCCGCATATGAACGCTGCATGCAGCATCTAAGCTGATGATCAGCCTTCACTCATCAGCTGCTTTTCTGACCGCCTCTACCAGGCCTAACAACCAAACCTTTATCCTGGCAATGTTGTTCTGGAGCCTCCTCCCAGGAACTGACATAACCTTGGTCTTCAGTAGTTTACACATTTATCAAGACAGGAGGGAGGGGAACAGTGTTTCTCACAAAGAGTGGTGAGCACATATTCCATCACCTCCCCTCACTCACGTGACAATATGGCATTCATTCACTTACAGGGGTGGTTTTCTTCAGTATGTAAGAACTATTTAATCTCCACAGATATCATTCAAGAACTTGTGGACAAATAAAATGGAGAAATTTCAGGACATAAGTTCCACATTCTACACACTTACACTCTAACCATAAACATACACACATACTTACAGAAACCATTGCTACTGGAGACAGTGACAAGTTTTCAACAGTTGCCCGAAGCTCATCAACACTGGCACTCATTGGTGCAGAGCCGTTACTCAATGGTTTGATTTCCACGTGGATTTTATGTTCACGATCATCGTCTGTAATTAAATAAGACACAATCTCAAGTTTACCATTTTGGAATAATTCAACCTGAGCACTTTCTCGGCTGATTTTCAAAGACACTTTCATGCAATTCAAAATGCAAACAAGTTAGAAATACATCAAATTATTTTTACGCCACTATAAATGGAAACAAACTGGAAAGACATAAAACCACTTTCCATACAGTGAGGCAATATGTTGGTGGGGCCTGGCCCTCTGAGCCATTCCCAATAAAATTTCTCAGTTTATGCACCCATGGTCAAATAAATTTTCAAATTGACAAAGACGTTCATTTCTCATGTGAAATTTTTTATGAAATTTCTTATCTTGATAATATCTGTACTTCCTTGATGACTACCACATTATGGTGGAGACGTTTGTGTGACCCCGTGACCCAGAGAGCTGTTGGCAGAACCCTAAGCTCATGGTAGGGCCACTCATGCCAGACTGAGTGTAGTCCCTGGTCCTCTAGGGATGGAGGACAGGACACACACACAGGACTGTGTCACAAGCCAAGAGGAAGAAGCTGAGATGACATCCGTAGGTAACAATTGTTTGTTTCTTCATATAATGTTTCAAGCAGCTGAACTCTTTAAATCACATCTATAAGCTCTAGACTTCCAGTATGATTTGGAAATACAGGCAATGTCAGGATTTCCTTCAAATAGCTCCAAACTTGGAGGAATGGAAATACGAACATTATTCGGAAGGTAACCTCTGTTTATTTTAGGCAACTAATGTAGGAGCTGTGGAGAGCTCGCACATCTGGGGGGAGTAACACACAAACTATCACATAACTGGTGAGCTAGTGTTTGCTCTTGTGTCTCCAGAGTGAGTTGTGATGTGTCCTGTGACTGACAATCCCACGAGCTGCAAAATTATCGCTGTAATCCACTTTCTTGACACTACAAACATGAGTAAATTATTCACAGTTTATGGCTAAAATGTAACAAGTGAAGAAACTGCAAGACAATGGTGTAGAATGTTCTAAGATTGATAAACAAATGTTCATGACGAAGAGCGAAGTGGTTACCCATCTATAGTGACTTCAACATACGATGGGGTACCCAAAAGAAACCGAACTTTTTTTTGGGGGGCAGAGCTTTTGTAGTACCGCGTTTTGCCATTATGAGCGCATAGAGCTAACATTCCTGAGTCGATAAGCCGACTACCGTTGCTTCAGAAGGTAAGGACTAGTTTCGGCAGAGTTTATAGTGACAACTGTTTTGTGTGATCATCGTTTTTGCAATGGCTGATTTTCATGACCAGTGTACGGCGGTGAAATTCTGTTTTTTGCTTGGGAAAAGTGAAACAGAAACTCTTGAAATGTTAAAAACGGTGTAGAAGGACGATGCTATGGGGAAAACTCAAGTGTTTGAGTGGTTTTCCCATTTCAAAAATGGTGAAATGTCAATTGATGACAAACCTCATTCTGGTCATCCTTCCATGGGCCGAACACATGAAAATGTTGAAAAAATTCGTGAAATCATCAAGGAAGATCGACGCCGGACCACTGAAGAAATTGTGGAGCTGTCGGGAATGACTTGGAGCTCAGTTCAGCGAATTTTGACAGAAGATTTGGGAATGAAAAGGGTGGCTGCGAAATTCGTGCCATGACTGCTGACTGCTGAACAAAAACAAGGCTGCGTGGAAGCATGCTGTGCTTTGAAAGAAGAGTCCTGAAATGATCAAAACTTTTTTTCAAAAATTATCACCGGTGACGAAACCTGGTGTTATGCTTATGATCCTGAATCAAAGCAACAATCAAGCCAGTGGAAGACTTCAAGTTCGCCTCGCCCCAAGAAAGCTCGTCAGGTGAAATCAAACATGAAAACAATTCTGATTTGTTTTTTCGATGTGAGAGGAGTCGTCCACTCAGAGTTTGTTCCGCAGGGTCAGACAGTTAACCAGGCTTTCTACTTGGAAGTTTTGAAAAGATTGCGCAACAGTCTGCGGCGGAAGCGACCAGATTTGTGGCAGTCGGGTGACTGGTCTTTCCATCATGACAATGCCCCTGCTCACACAGCCCTGTCTGTACGACAATTCTTGACCAAAAATGGTATGCCCCTGTTCCTCACCCTCCATACTCACCCAACCTTGCCCCGTGCGACTTTTTTTTGTTTCCTCGAATGAAAAGAGACATGAAAGGAAAGCATTTTGCTAATGTTGCTGAGGTGAAGGAAAAAACGACGGAGGCGCTGTCAAATATCTCAAAAGATGAATTTAGACAATGTTTTGAAAAATGGAATAAAAGACTAGACAAGTGTATTAGTGTAAGTGGAGAGTACTTTGAAGGGGATTGTAGGTCTGTGCTTAAAATTTGAATAAATAAGTTAAAAAAAATAAGTTCGGTTTCTTTTGGGTACTCCCTCGTATCTTTTAAAGGTGTCTAACGCACTGTGTACTTGTTCCTCGTACAAGGAACACAAAGGAACACTAGATACATACAACTAAGTGAGCAGCACACCCAATGGGACATGTAAACAGCCACAATACATATGATAGGAAGAAAATCGTCCTACAACATCATAATTCAAAGAAGTTAATAAGAGCAATGACATGAATAAATTAACGATGACAAGAATACTATTTGACCAAGTACACAGCGCAGTGGGCTCCTTTAAAACATGTGTTGCCTGAAGATTGCCCTATACAGCTGAAACATGTAGCATAAACACCAAATGTACGTATATTTTAATAAGTTTAATAACATTTTAAACATACAGCATTCTTATATGAGGCACAGTTTACCTGAGTCTGTGTCAGAACTCGAGTAGAAGCTGCCCTTATCATTCTCCCAAAGGTCAACTTTAGGGCGAATGCAGTAACCTTCTTCATCCACTTCAGGAGTTGGTGTTTCTGACTTTCGACTGTCTTCTTTGTCTTCCCTGGAATCATCAAGACTTGCAGGCTTTCTGAAGAATGTAAGAACATTTCCTTTAAATTAGAAGGCTAGAATGAGCAAAATGTATCACAAAATGGTTAAAATGAGAACATCTGTACAATCCTATTCTGAGTTAACATAAATTAAACAGAAAGAATAAAGAAATGCATACCTATATTTCCCCAGTTATCTACACCTGTCATTACTTTGTACACATTGCGACAGATGACTTCATAAAGGATATGACAACGCTTTATAAAACAAACATAATATTTAGAGTGAGGGGTGTGAACATTTGTAAAATGAGAGAAAGAAAAGGGGAAGATGCAAGGTTTTACAGTTGTGAATATTAAGATTACAGCCTCATATGATGGCCTCTGTCCTTTATAGCACTAAAATAATTGTGAAGGGGGAGAAATGAACTGTATTTTCATATCCCCCCCCACATAATTACACCTGTAACTACTTTATAATCCTAATGAAAGAAGGCTAACTGATTTTATGAAATATAAAATATCTTACAAAGAATTTATTTACTTCACATGAAGTGCAGTATAAGCACTTACAAAAAAGACAGAAATGGAAATGTCAGATTTGAGGCTCTCAGAATAATGAATATGAAGAGTAGTCTTCTGGGATGTGACACTGTGTAGTTTGGTAGATAAGTCCTACTGTTTAGGAACCTGTCCCCCTTTCCTTATATTATGTACCATCCTGTTATGTGAGTCTTCTCTTCTACCTGAAAAAAAGGAGGCTGCAGGGTTTCTCCAAAATGTCAGTAATGTAAATGATTGCACAACTATGCCCCACAGATGCAATCAGCTTCACCTTCCTTTGTCATACAACAGGATCAAATATGTGTGATATCAAGGTCAGGTAAGGTAAATACATGGAACACGTGTTCAAATGGGTGCTACACAATATTTATCTTTGATGATGTGGTTGTATAAAGTTGCACACCTTTCTCTTAATGTTTAAATTTATATTCTAGCTGTGGTAAAGCAATTAACTCAATTAGCAGAGTCTGTTTGAATTGGCAGTATCACAGGACACATAAGCTATTACTACTATGTTGATGTGATGAGAACTTATGGTTTATTCACTCTGCTTCTAATCACTCTCATGTTAGATATACCTCATTATTCAGTTGCTGTTTAATTACTTAACAAGGAAGTAACTATATTATATTTAAGCATCCTGTTACATTTCACACTCCTATATGTATAATATAAACTCCATCATAAACATAACACTTTTTTGTAGTTCTTGTCCCCCTTCTTTCACACTACATGTTTCAGCCATAATCGGCCATCATCAGGTGTATTTCACTTCATGTAAGTGTCACACTGCACTCAATATTAACATTTAAATTCCAGACTTCCAATTGTTCATTTTCTGTCGTCAATCGGCACCCGATATTCCAAAACTCGCCTTGTCGATTTTGTCAATTGTGTTTTATGAATATTCACACGTCGATTGGTTTAAAATTTTAAGTTCTCATTCAGCTTCAATATTTACAATTTAAATTCAGATTTAAAAACCAAAATCAGAGATATCTGCTCTATGCTTACGTGTGCTGCAGCGGCTACCTCTTGCTGAGCAAACATATTAAAGAAAAGCAGTGGCACGTACACAGAGAACCTGCACAAAATAACATGCGAGTTGTGCTGAAAGCAAGAGGTAGCCACTGCAGCACATATAAGAATAGATGAGTTTTGATTGGTAATCGGATTTATTGAAAAAACACACATACACACATGTACACACACTAGTGTCCACAGTCATACAGTCACGTCTTCACTAGTCATTGCTTGGTAGCGTCTTCCAATGGGTGATGTTCCCATTCCTCTGGGTTCCTGAACAGTTCCAGGCCTCAGTAACCAGCTTCTAACAGCAACAGTTCACAAAAACTGACCCTCAGCATTCCTCTAACTAACTCACTAACTCGCCAACCAACTCAATTCAACTGACTTCACTTCACCACCTGTTCTACTTATAACATCTCAATACAGGCCACACAGAAAACACCATTCCACTGAGGCTCTATCCAACTGTTGCCATGGAAACACGCTTGTTGTGAAGCTGTTACTTAGTAATAGCTGCTGTATATTTGTTAATCTCACAGTTGTTGCCCAGCAACAGGTCTACATGCCACAGTAGGCTTCTTTCACTTTAATAAAGTCTGGAATTTACCGATGTCTGAAATGGTTATGTTCATTACTTTAGAATTTGGGAGACTATGGGAAGTCACAAGGCTGATCACGGTAGCTGAGTGGTCTAAGGCGTGCACTGTCTTCGCTTGCTCTGAAACCAGGATTGTGGGTTCGAATCCCACTCAGGGCATGGATATTTGTGTGCGTTTTTCTGTGTTTGTGTGCAGGTAGAGGCCTTGCAACAAGCTGATCATCCACCCAAGGAGTCCTACCGTATGTCTAAGATCTAGAAAAACTGAAGTAAACGGAGAAGTTCACAGAGGTAGGCCTAGGCCCACTGGGGCTGTAGTGCCAAGGAAAAAAAATGGGAAGTCACAAGTGTCTCTACTTCAACTATATGCTGACTGTTTCCAAAAAGAAACTTTCACTCAAAGTGCACATCCCAAACTCTGAATAAGTATGTAGGTCGTACCGAAAGTCATGAGCAACTTTTTTTCGCATGCAACCTGGGAATAGTAGATGAAAGAGAGTATGGTGGTAGGTGGAACCAGCTGTTGTGTTAACCTTGAGTGTCTTGTGACATGAATAGCTTGCATCACGTAACCAGTATCACTCCTAACAAAATGGCCAACAATAGCACGTCGTTTTGCCAGCGTGCTGTCATCGAATTTCTTGTGAAAGAGGAAATCCCTGCTGCAGAAATTCACCAGAGACTTCAGCATCCTTATGGAAGTGTGTGCATGGGTGCGAGCAGTGTTCGAAGATGGGTGAAACATTTTAAAGATGGGAACACCAGCATCAAAGATGCTTGCAGTTATGTTCTGTTAAGAGTTCAAGAAATCCAAACCCCATCTGCAGTCACTCCACAGCATGACAATACCATACTTCAATAATTTTCCTTCCATCCTAAGCCAGCAAAGTCTTGGTATCCTTGCTTCAAAATGCAATAGTGTGCGCTTAAGAACCTTTTGTTAAAACAAAGCCCTTTCCAAATTTGTGCTCTTTATTGTGGCAGCTATAGAAAACTGTACATTGCGTCTTCTCAATCACACCTGCTCCATGTCATCTTATTTCCTGCATACAAGTTATGTTCGTCTGTCACATATTTTTAGTTGGCCCAATAACATTTTAAGTGTTGTGGGTCTGTACAATGAGAAGACATTCCATGTGCCTGTTTTCAAGTCCTTATTTAGTATGCCAAGGCTGTTGTGAACTAGACCACCCAGTTTTTAGGTCTTTAGATTTCATAGCAACATTTTTTTCATGGAGCAAGACATTCAGTCTTGTGTCCAACTTCCAACCTGATGGACCAGATCTCTGTATTTATGTCCCCCTAGTGACAGGGTGACCCACATATAACATACTGTCTATTAAAAATATCTGGCAATAGATGTCAAACTAACACAGCTCCAAAGTATAAACCTTTTGGAATACTGCTAAGACATTGTTACAGTTTTGCACTGGACATAACAAGATTCATACTCTTCAATCACAAACCCCAGCTGCTATGACACAAACCTCCCTGAATCTACCATGTGTTCCTTTAATGTTCCAAAATAAATCCTCTATCTACCACGTGCTCAAATAAACCTAAAACACTCTGTGAACTGAACAGAACAAACATCTGGTCAGATGACATAAACAAATCAATATATCAGAAATTAAAGCACGCAAAAAAAAAAAAATCAAGATTTAAACTGGTACAGTATCTATCTACCAAACTATACATAATCAAGATTTCTGTCTTCTACAATATGCCTATAACGCTGTGCAATACACTGTCACAGAAAAATGTCATTGAAGAATAAGCCAAGCAAGAAACGAGCATGAAACAACTGTGCTTGCTTCTTGCTGGTCTGTTGCTTGGCCTATTCTTGGACCCTGAAGATGGATGTGACATGTTCATCTGAAATGTCAGCTGATTCTTCACAACCACTGTTTAGAGACTCTATAATCCTACATACACATAATCACATTCCAAAAGATCATAATCTTCAGAAATAAGAATGATTTTCAAGGAAGCAATCAATTATTTCCAATTATAAGTGCTGCTGCAAAAGAATTATACAACAGGCCTCAATGTAAACATCTCCCATAGTTTAAGCTCAGTTCTGTCTGTACCGCTCTTTAAGGAATGGAAAATGTCATCTTGTTAAGTTCTGTATGGAACATACATAATTTCCAGTGTCATGGAGCTCCCATTAAGAAATAAAGACACAGCCTGTGAAGAATAAACATAAGTTTCGATCAAAATCCTCCTGCAGGACTCTCATACTTCAAAAGCTGTAAATGTGAGAAATTTGACTGACACTTTGTTTTCAATATAACCCCAGCGACAGTAAAGGATATCACTACATTCACCGCATAAAAATTAATAAATTGAAATAACCATGTCAAGAACTTACAGGTCTGACTTATCTTCCTTGCTGCTTGTATTATCTGACCCATCCTTTTTCTTTTTTGCTTTCTTTTCTTTACGTTTCTCTCTTCTACTTCTCAGGAACCCTGTAAATTGAAATATGGTATTAGTTGTAAACTGGAAATACAGATATTAAACAATCCAAGAGTTTGAAATATCTTACTGACAACTGAATGCCTTTCTTAAATTTAATGTGATATGGTGACTGAAATTCTACTTACAGTTCTATATATTTCATGAACAAGAATTTGGAATATAATTCAGTACTGATGGCACATTCAGTTAAAGACTGCAGTTTTATCACACAAACTAGTAATATTAAATAAGAGATATCAGCCAGAGAAAATAAGAAAGCACTTAAAATTTCAAGCATTCATACACATATTATCAACATGTATACCACAAAATGCAGCCCATTTAAAAATTAAATTGAAAAGCAAGGAAACAAAATTACATGTGTTTGCTAATATAGAAAGTACTTCTACACATACCATATTACTTGGGAAATAAGACCATGGATTTTTTATGGAGATGTAAGAACGTGTAACTGTTTATGAAGCTATAATGTGGGTTCAAACTTACGTTAGAAGGAAATTGCAGGAATAGATGTCTGCATCCAGTAAAGATATACATATATTTTTTCATTCCAATTTTATTTCATCCAAACAGTTTCAATGTTAACAATTCAAATTCCGAGAATTTCAGTTTCAATAGGCATACACTTTGGATGCAGTTTCTAAATAGTTTATTCTATCCATACAATTCCCACAATCCACTAAGCAACAGGACGAAAGCTACTACAGTGCATGTGCTTGGGAACCAACAGTAGAGACTTTTGGCAGAAAAATGAAAGTAGAGCATAACTGAAAATTAAATTCAACATATAATCAATGCACAGAATAGATACTCAGTATAACAAAAGTGAATAGTGTATGAAAGGTTACTGAAAGTTTTGTGTTTTTCAACTTTTTTTCTTATATACAATTTCCACACATAACAGATAAGTATTACTTCCAGGTATATGCCAGCCTTTTCGTATGACTTACAACCTATATGTACCTTATACAACATTACAGAAGCACATATATTTTTTGAAGAAAGCACTTGAACAGAATTCACATAAAATAATAACAATTAACTCTTCTCTTGAATATGAAACTGTCATTTACCCAATCCACTTATATGATGCATATGAGCCTTAATGAACATGTTAGTTTCCAAATATCAGTCATTTCCCATTCTTGCATAAATGCTAGTTCTCCCACCTCACTTCATACATTTCTTCTCTTACCTCTCTTCATCTGTTTACCACTACCTTCATCACCCTACTTCTTCCTCTCTATGCACTGTTACTCATCATCTCCACTATCCCAAATCCTCACTGCACTACCTTGAGTACTTAAAGTGAGTGAAAAAGAGCAACTGAAAGATGTGTATAATTACAAAGTATGCACACCCACAAATTTACAGACCTCAGGTACTTTAAACAGCACATCAACTCCGCTTCAGGTGCCGGAAATTTTTCCATCACATCTTATTTCTTACCCTTTGCCTGTAATCCTAATTCCATCTGTACCCTCTTATTTCAATTATAACTTTACCCCACCTTCCCTTCTTTATCCATACCCCTCCCACCCAATATTCAGACTTCCTTCTGACACCTACACACCAGTTTTACCAACTTTCACCTCTCTCTTTCTGTTCTCCTTTACTCCATTTTCACAACCCCCGTGGACAGAACAGTTATGTCCTAGTCAGTGAAAGGATTAAATTCCTGAAAAAAATAAAAATATACCACTCAATGAAAGAATTATATAACCCAAACAATACACAAACTTAACCACTATAAACAATTCACTGATTTTTAATATTTATGTATTCAACCAGGTACACCCAAAAAAAATCAAGTAATAAAACTTGCTACTGAAAGCAAGTCACATAATCATAATGCCAGTTGTTATAATTGCTAATCAGAAGTATATCTGCAGATTATTCTCTTACCATTTATGTCTCAATATCTGTGACTTTGCAAGTGAGCAACATACAGGTGTGTCTTGCACATAAGTAAAGTGGTCAAGATTCATGGCTTCAAGGAATAAATTCCCAAAACTTTCCTGTTCACACAGTCCTTTTGATTTCAGAAAATTACTGATACAACCTCAAAACAAACATAAAGAAAACAATCGAAGGAAATGTAATACTGGGCACAAAACTGAGAAAGGAAAAACAATTTGAACTGAAGTAGTACTGTGAGTGGCTAGTGTCTTCAACTGTCATTTTACTTGGACTTCATTACACATACAGTACATACAGAATGTTCTGCAAAGTACTAACCAAACTTCGAGAGCATGTTCTGAGTCATTTGGCGCATTAAATGCATAAAAAAACTACGGGTAGATTCAACACTGTTATTGAGTTAAGCACTAGTGAAGTGAGCTGGAACACCTGTAACTTAACTGTGTTCCTGCTTGTACATTATCTAGGCTAGTGTGGCTTTGTTGTTTTGCAGTGCAGTGATAGGCAAAATGCCTAACACGTTTAAAAATGAAGACATGCATTTCATATATAGTCTTTGCAGTGGAACTGGTAGGGCTACCTGGTGGAACACTGGCAACGACATCTGCCTTGCAGAACTCAACATCAAAAAATATTTGAGAATGTACAGAGAAGTGTGAGGGAGACTGGTTTCTTCCCATGAACAAATGCAGAACATGAATGATGATGTGCTGGAAGCTGAAGTGGCATGGACACAAGTATGGTTAATTCTGCACCACAACAGTCTCTATCCATACATCTCTTACTGTGCAGGAGTCTGTCGATGGCTCCAACCGTGGCTACACATTCTTAATGACATTCTGCGCACAGATGAAGCTCAATTTCCCCAGGACAGTATTACCAACACAATTAATTCACACTCTAAGGTGTATGAAAATCCACACGAGGTAGCAGAATGTCATTTTCAATGCCAATTTTCAGTTAGCATGTGGTGTGGAGTATTAAACCTAATCTGACATGTTATCAAGGGATGGTTAACAGTGCCATATTACACGAATTTTCTATAAAATTAATTACCACTGCATTTATAGGATGTGCCTCTTGCAGCATAAAGATATATGTGGCCACATCATGATGGAGAACATCTGCATTTCAGCAGAATAATGTGATTTTTGAATGAATATGGATAGGAAGAGGCGGACCAGTGGCTTGGTCTACTTGGTCTTGTGACTTAAACTCATCAGATTTCTTTCTTTACGGTTGCATGAAGTCAAGAGCGTATCAGGGTGGTAAACCAGTAGAAGCCAGGCAGCAGTTAGTAGAGGCCAAGTCGCTGCTGGTATCAGAAACAAACTGGGATGCATGCTGTGGCAACATTCACTGGCAACACCAATGGCAGCATGCATATAGTCTAATGGTGGAAATTTCAAACATGTGTTGTATAACCCTGATACTTAACTCTTGCATTTGAAATGATCTTACATACATATTTCCATTTTAATGCATCTTATTATCTAGTTGCCCTACTTCTTCACCACATATTTCAGCCATATATGGCAACCATCAGGTGTTGTCTACCTTGTTAAAGCTGTGTGTCAAAGTTACATATATCATGTGAATGCATCATTTCCTAATTAAAATTAAGCAAGCTTGGAATTAAAATTAATAAACATCTTCATGTTATTTACATTGTGGTCATCGTCCATTCATTTAAAAGATATCTGCTTGAGAGTATTTGTCATTGTTGGATTTAGCTGCGCTGCATTTCATTTGTGGTGAATTAACTGAAATGTGAAATAGACCATTGAAGGTCTCAGTGCTAGGGCCAGTCTTATGGCTCACCCCTCATACTCATACTCAACTGTAATGTGTAAATAATGTGTTATCTTATATCACTGTATTGTTTTATATGTTCTGATAGTTGTTTATAGTTCTACACTTCATTCTTTGTGTGTAATGTTTGAACTTGTGTTGTGTCTTCCTGGCTGCTTCATTATTTATTGGTATTTTCATGTTTGCACATTTTGATAAAGAGTTTCTTTCTCAGACAAATTTTGTTCAAGTTTATATTTGTGTTACAGTGTAACAGTTTTCACTTACAATTCATACAATTGTATATGCCTTCACTATGACTACTATTAAGATTTCATAGAAGGGTATTCACTTCATCAAACCAAGTGACAATCATAATGCCCCACTAAGCAAGCTACTACGAAGGATTTGTGGAGAACTAAATCTCTGAAAGGAAACACAAAACATGTTGAAGGTGGTTGTGGCACCTGAACATATAATGCCTATCCCTTTCTAATCTAAACCTAATGATTTGTGCTCTGTTATGTATATACTGGGGTCAGGACACAAAAACCTTCAGTAATCCTTTCCAGATACCAAACCCTTAAGTATCATCTGTTTAACACTTCTTCCATAAGCAACACTCCGCTATCACATTTAAATGGGAGAACCAAATTCTGAGTCTCCTTAGTAATATGACATGGAAATCAACATCAGGTCATATGCAAACAGAGAGTCAGATCAAATTTATTTAATATATAAAAGATTTTAGTACAATTGCATCATTGTATGAAAATATCACTGTATTAACATCATTCTTCTTTAGTCTTTGCAACAAAATCCAGCTGAGAGTGGCTTGTGGACCTGTGATATTAGAATACCATTTGCGTGGAAAGCTTTGTAATTCTTTGGTAGTGCTCAACTGGCCAGAGAATTACTCTTATTTTGATAATCCATCTGTATAGTCGAGGGCGACTACAGCCAAGCAAGTGCACCAAGTGAGAGAGAGCTAGAGCTAGCAGGAAACATAAGACACCTGTAGTCCAAGACGAGAGACTAGAATAAGAAGACCGAGTTGGAGATTCCCCTGTTTTCCACGCATTTGGTCAGCAAGAAAAAGGAAACAAAACAATAATAGGTCAGTTTTCAGGACACAGTAAACTAAAGATGTCATACAATACAGCACAGACATACTGATACCCAACATGATCAGGATGGGTTTCGATTATGTATGGTATCAATATAATATTAATAAATGACACCAATAAGAGAATCACAACATAAAACACATACAGGACCCCATAACAGACAGAGATATGACAGCTTAATATTAAAGGGATTGCAACACATCCCGCCAACACTGGAATCATTTCAAATGTAAAAAGTGTAGGGTGAGACATAATGGATAAGGTTTTGCGAATTATAGGGCTCGGTAAGATCTGAAGAGGAAGATACACAGATGTGTGAACACTTCAGGTGGAAACAAAATAGAAACATTCTATTGTTTTCTGCACAGTGAATTGCATTGCAAAGCTGAATGGTCTGCTCTCTTGTATGGAGATATACATATCTGCTAAGAAAAACACAGAAAAGAGTAGATGCACAGAAACTACCATAAACATATTATATCAGATTAAATTTAAGTGCACCATTAATTAAATTTCTGATCATTAATTACTTTTTAAGTGTTGTATATGCATAACCTGGTTAACTGTATACCATGCAACTGCAATTTTTTGTAAATTTATCAAGTAACACAATTATTACTCATATTTGCAACATAACTACAACAAAATTGTATATTTACACTACATGTCATCCAAAATTAACCTTTACACTTCCTTTATTTATTGCACTTATTAATATGCTATTCTAGACACAATCAGAGATGTGAATTCATCATACAATAAAACTGTTCTAAAATGTACTTAATTAAATACACATTCAAATTAGTAACTGAACATAGACAAGTGCCAAATTATTAAAAAAAGGCGTGATTCTGTGTTCTTAAAAATGTTATGGCCTATAATCTGCAAAAGGTAACCAGGCTCAACAGGTATCTAAAATTTTGCATGATCAAGTTGCATGGTTTCAATCATTCCTTTCAAATACAGAACTTTAATTTAATTTTACATTAAAAATACTTTTAAAGGTGTAGGAACATGTATTATTTAATGAAGTTCTAAGAGAAATCAATATAAATTCATACTGAAATAAATACCACATCCTTTCCTTGAAGTTTTAACTAGAAAAGGGGATGGGGTGGGAAAACAGACCACTGGCTTAAATGACTGGAACAAAGCTGAATGCTTCCCACCATGCTTAGCAACAGTGGCCAGGCACACCATTTCTTATTCATCAGACTCTGCACTTTTAAATGTCTGCACAAAAATTGTAATGCTTTTAATTTTCCAAACATCCCACTGCTTACAACAGAAAGCAAATCTATAATTTTGCTATCTGTTATCAAAGTTATCAAATTTCATAACATTTTAGACACTGGGGTAAATGTCATGTCTGAGATTACAATGATAATTATTTTTAAGTTACAGAGACATTTCAAAATCAAAATTTTAACACAAATTCATGGCCTGCAATATTTTGAAAGCTGTAATAAGAATGTACTTAAATCATACTGCTACTCCACAAAAATACATACAAACAAATTAACAATTTCTGACAATGATGCATGTTTATGTGCAACATAATAATTTTGATCACAGGGGAAAGCAATTCCTCCATTTTCCTAAGGTTCTAACAGCATGTAGCAGAATGGCCTCAAAATCCTACACATTCAATTATACAATCTATTACCAAATAACTAGTCGTGCAATGAATTGCACAAGTGTTAGTTAATTTTTACTTACTCTGTAGACAACAGTAAAGTGCATACTTGCCAATAAAAATATGTCATGTTTCTGCATAATAAAGCTGAAAAATGTCCACATTTCTTCAGCTTCCTTTATGGAAGTTAAGAAAAGTCCATTCTGCTATAATTCTGTTCTCCCTCAAAGAGAGAAATACAGTAAAAGCAATTAGAAATAATTTGCATCTCCCTGTATAATCAGCTGTGTTTAAAAGAATACATCAGAATGTATGTCACAAAAGAAAAAACGGGGGAAAATCTGCTCCTGCAAAGATGACAGTTAAATTTCAAACGTAAATCCCTCTTTTATAAACTTTATTATAAGGAACACGTTATAATGAATGTGCATCAAATGAAGACCCAGTCATACAGCACAACACAAGAAAGGCAACAAAACCAAAGCAGTGAAGAAAAGAAAATCTAAATGTGAGATATAAAGACAAAAAAGCCCAAGCTGAACACCACTGTGGCACATAGAGTGAAGCCACATCAAGCAAAGTATGACAGTGGAATACAACAAAGATGAAGCAAACAACAGCAAGAACAGTCGGAACCCTAACAATCCTCAGGCTTATTCTGAAAATGGATTACAGTCAACTGACTGACAGAAAGATAGACAGAGAGATTACACTTTGATCCTCGCAAGGGGTTCCGTGCTAGCAAGGTTGCATTCCCATTGGGTGGGATCCCGGTCCCTGCCCCTGCCCCTGCCCCGACCCCACTGGTTGGGCTGGTGGGGGCTGAGGTGGGAAGGCTCCCTCCCTCAGGGTTCCCACTGCATTCTTTGCTTCCTGCAAACATACAACAACGCGCAATCCAAAATTCATGTTGGCTCCAATAACCCGCAATATCCAACCGGCCATCATCATAAACATACCTTTGTGCCATTCAGCTGGATCAGATATTACACACCCTCATATTTATGTGTTCATGCTGTGTTCTTCTTGATGTTACTTATAATGTAATATAAAAATATGAGAAATGTGATTGCTGGTAACAGTCAGCGAAACAGTGGTAACAAAACACAGCATCCTTCTGAACAATTACTTAACCATTTACATTAAAATCCTCCATAAGTGGAGTACCACCATTTAATGTGAACTGTCAAACAAAGCCACCTATAAATTTGACACCACTTGAAACAATGTTATCAGAGAACAAATAAAAAATATGAGTATCCAGTTAAAACTATTATGGCTTATAGAAGACTATATCTTTGATCACCGAGAAACAGCAGCTTCTCAATGGTACAGGGCATGGCACAAAGGTCTATAGGCCCACTGATACTAAATGAAAAGGTTACAACGTTATTTCAAAGCACAAAATTGTTAATTTATAGAGAACAGTTGACAGAGTCAGATTCTGTGATAAAACCATGCAGTGATTGGACAAAAATGGATACTGAAACGAGAGGGTATGAAAACATTGCACTAGTTTTCAAACACTGGCCAGTTTAATTGGATAAATGCCACACATACTGAATGTCAAATCTTGCTGTTCTACAGCACTGATGTTTTATTTCAAATCAACTGTGGCTAGTGTTCCAAATACTGATCCTCCAAAATACATTCTTCAATATAAAGCAAGATTTGTAAAACGACTTAAATTTCACAGCACATGAATTGCATGAAATAACTTTCTCAAAATCTTGGTCCAATATTCTGTCTCCAAGCAAATACACTGATATGTATGTAATGTATAATATGCCTGCATACTGACCACTATTATGCAATAACTGTTCTTCTTGAAGGTCATGTGAGCAGCAAAAGTAAGGTAACTTACTTAACTAATTAAGCACTATATCATGTCATGTTTGGGCGAATGGATGCACAGATCCATGTATTCTTTAACCTCTGTACTAGTTGGAGGTAAACTGTCAGCTTCACACCACGGCCTCTTAAACTGCAGGGAAGGAAGCCCCAGTACCCATTGGATAGGAAGCTGGCGTAGCCCCAGAACTGGCCTGGACAATGTGATAAGAAGAAAAATTTTGTCCTTACCAGGACTAGAACTCTGACCCTTAGGCGCCCAGCATGTCGCCAGATGCTATACCGGCTTTGCTATCCCAGCTCCCTAGTAGTAAAATTAAAAAGGTAAAGCTGTCCCTGTGCATAACTAATTAAGCACTATGCCATGAAGGTGTATCGGGGAGTGGANTCTGGACAACATGGAGAAGTCAAAATTCTTGCCTCCACTGGGACTTGAACTCCAACCCCTGCATCATCCAGCCTGTAGCCAGTCACGATACAAACTCTGCTAACCCAGCTCTTAGTAGTAAAAATATACTTACAAAAAATGTACATATATTAAATTATCCCCACCAGAATAAATGTATGTTATGAATCCTTTAATGACATTTAATATAGTCTGACTAAAATATCAAACTTCAAAATTACAAAATTTATAATCTTCAAAAAAACTTATAATCAGATAATGTAGCCTTCGAAATACAAACTGAAATTTTTTTGAACACCCACTTAACAAATTTTAAATTCTACTGTTTTCGTGTGAAATAAAAGTTCTAGGAAGGGCAACATTATGTGTGTGTGCATGTGTATATACAATGTCGCCCTTCTTTGAACTACATGCACGCACGCACAGTAACAATTGTTTACAAGACAACAATCAAACTGGAACTCAGCTTATTGAGAAAGAAACACACCCGTATTTTTGATTTCATGTTCTCAAGGAGGTGATTACAAAGTGCATAGTCTTCTGGGTTTAACACCGAGTTCAAGAACAGCCTGACATTTTGAAGGAACATTTCGGCGCCATTTTCACAGCTGAAAATTAAGCCAAGCAAGAAACCAGCAAAAGCAGAAGGCTAACCTGATTCTACTTATTTTTTACATGGTCTACACCCTGTCCTTGAAGAAGGAGACAATATGTTCCTCCTACATATTGAGTCCTCTCTGAACTACATGATGTTACATACAACCCAGAAGACCACATTCTTCACATCCATATTTGTTCCCTTACCCCTCCCACTCCATAAAATACACTACAAGCAAAATACTCAACAGTGGAATTTCTCCCTAGAAAACAAAACTATTATGTGATTTTTAGAAGTCACATCTAGACCTTCTACAAATGTAGAAATAATGCTCTGCTTCTATAGCAATTTTACAACTCAGACAAAAAGTAAGGTACCCAAGTTGCTGATGTTCCTTAGGGTGGACTACAGCTGTCAGAACAACAAAGACACAAGTGTTACATGTAACTTTCATTTAATCTTTCCGGGTATCTAACACAGAAGAACACTGAAATGTCATCTGCCCCTAACACTATACTAAAATGTAGCAGTTACATGTAACTTTCATTTCATCTTTCAGGGTATCTAACACAGGAGAACACTGAAATATCATCTGCCCCTAACACTATACTAAAATGTAGCAGTCAAAATGTATTACTTACTTATTTTATCACGGAGCTGAGCACTTCTGGAGGAGCCGCCAATTCTGCAGCTACTCAAGAACTTCCCAGCATTTTACAGAACCCGAAGGTTCATTACCGTGAAGAAAGCAGTCTTCTGGGCTTTGGCGCCGTGTATATGTGGTGTTAACCACATTACGTTCATTACCGTGTTCACAAGAGCCCTCCAATTGTTCCTATCCTGAGCCAGATCTATCCAATCCATCCCATCCCATCCTATCTCTCTAAGATCCATTCCAATATTGTCCACCCACCTACGCCTTGGTCTTCCCTGTGGTCCCTTTCCTTCTGGCTTTCCCACCAATATCCTATACACATTCGTCTCCCCCCATGACCTGCCCAGCTCTACCTCCTTGATTTAACCATTCTAATTATACTTGGAGAAGAGTACAAGCTATGAAGCTCCTCATTATGCAGTTTTCTCCAACCTCCTGCCACTTCATCTCTCTTCAGTCCAAATATTCTCCTCAACAGCCTGAGTCTATGTTCCTTCCGGTTTTAATGTCAGAGACCAATATTATATTTGAGCATCCTGTTACACTCGCACAATATATCTAAGATAAACACCGTCTTAAGTGTAATTAATTTTGCCTGTGGTTCTGTATGGGTGTGAAACTTGGTCTCTGACAATATATGTAAGATAAACACCGTCTTAAGTGTAACAATTTAATTTAGTTCTTTCTTCTTCCCCTCACATGTAGTGTGGAGTTAAATTGTTACACTTAAGACGGTGTTTATCTTACATATATTGTCAGAGACCAAGTTTCACACCCATACAGAACCACAGGCAAAATTATAGTTTTGTATATTCTAATTTTTATGTTTTTGGATAGCAGACGAGAATACAAAAGGTTCTGGACTGAATGGTAGCAAGCATTACCTGAGTTCAATCTCCTCTTAATTTCCTCCTGAATCAGGTTTTGATCTGTTATCGTTGTTCCCAAATATCTGAATCGTGCCACATTTTCAAAATATCTGTTACCTATCTTTATGTCATGATTTTGCCCTGCATTTTGGTGATGAGACAGCAACGTATACTTAGTTTTCTCTGTGTTTACTTCTAGACCAACCTGTTTACTTGCATCAATTAAAGTTAAGCGTGTTTTCCTTTATGGTATCTACATTATCACCCAGTAGATTCACATCATCGGCATAAAACAAGAGCTGGTGTGTCCCGTTTAGTTTCAGTCCCACCTGGNTCCCTGGACCTTCCTAATGGCATATTCTAAAGCAAAGTTGAAAAGAAGTGGAGATAAAGCATTTCCTTGTTTTAGACCATTCTGGATAGGAAATTTATCACACAAATATTTACCTACACGAACTTTACTATATGTTTTGTTTAAACACATTTTAATCAACCTAACTAGGTTCATGGGTATCCCAACTTGAATGAATTTAGTAAGTATGAAATATTTTATTCACTTCCTTTAAGTACGTACAATACCTAATGAGGAGTAACAATAATCACACATTACTTCAATGGCATCTTTCAATTCCGTCACAACTGCTGTTATATAAGAGAAGAAGAAAAGGAACTAAAAGATGTGACTTCTCCAAGTTATGTTGTAATACAAGGCATAAAACATGAAAACAGATTCAAGCATTTAATACAACATGCACATTTCGGTATTTTTTCTTGTAAATTAATGCTCTGACCAAAAAGGTCATCTAAACAATATTTAAATATTCAGTTCCTATCTCAAAGAAACACTCTTGTGTCCATTACAAAGACAAAATGGTTAATGCTGCTGTATATACCACTGCTTATTAAGACAGCAACAAAGAACTGCATAAATACACTGAAACCTGAATGCAAAATTTCAGGATGCTAAAGCAGGTGGTACACCACTGTGCTTTCGAGAGGTAAACAAACTTATACCACAAAGAAATTACTTTAAATTGAGGAACTATTCTCTTAACCTGCAGCATAAATTTGGAGTTGAAGGCCAATATTTCAGAGACTGTGTCGTCGTCAATGGAGACAGACGAGGTCACCAAAGGAGTGGACCTGAAATCTGAATTTCTGTAACTGGTCACCCAGGATGATTTTATCAGCTTCAGTAATCTTGTGTGTTTAAATTACTGCCATAGATATCCTACAGCCTCCACCCCTACTTCTCTGCCTCTAACCTGCAGATTCCCATGAAACACTGGCAACCATCTACCACACTATGTGGCATCACATCCTCTCAATGTAATTTGTTATCTTACAAGGTTTCCTATCAACCTACAGATACTGCCTATAATTTTTCATCTTTCTAGATTTTGGAGCAGAACTCACATTAATTTTGAAGTCAGAAGAACAATAAACTCTTCTCCATGAGGATGGAACAGACCAAACATGGCCAAATCCATGAAGATGGTGATGAACAAAAAATTCTGCTTTAATGTCCTGTAGTGCAAGTTCCACTTCAGGGATCTGTTCTGATGCATATATTTGCTTTCCACAGTATCATGTACTCCCTATGCCATAAAATCAAGACTGGATGCACCTTGCCCAATATTTCTTTTAAATTTTATTTTTATTTATAAACTAATGAAACTTCACTCTATAAAATTTGTCTAATTTATTTTTCTACTTATTCAACTATGAAGCTGTGATCAGCAAATAAAAATCTGTAAATTCACATCCATTATTATTTCAGTTACATGATCATATCCCTGACATACAATGATGGTTCATTAACTATGTTCACATGAACCTGTATGATTCCACCTATATTGTTACAATCCATTTTAATACTATCCTTCCATCTATTCCTAGGTCTTTCAAGTGGTTTCCTTTTTCAGGTTTTCTAAGCAGAATTTTACATGCATTTATCATCTCATGCCCTACACATATCATTGTAACAGCAGTTGATGAATCACACAAATTATGAAACTCCATATTACGCACTTTTTCTAGCCTTCTGTCACTTCTATCCAAAAATCTGCAACCTGCATCCTACCTGTTTCAATAATTTCTCATAAAATAACATAATCCATTTAAGTAAAAAGGTCATTCCTATGGAAACAAGAGAACCAGCAAAAAATGGATATGATGCAGAAACTGACAATAACCTTGTGTCGCATTATTGACTGAAGTTTGTCAGCAACACTGAGTGTCCACATGCTACTGTCTGCTGGCATGACTCTGAAACAGCCAATATTCAAGGTGGCGACACCAAAGGTAAGATGTGACCTGTAATCCCATTTTTGAAATCAGAAGGAATAAAAATGTGCTGAAATTTATCATAGAGCATCAACTCACTCACCAGACTTAGCTCTGAATGATTACTGCCTTCTGGCCTCTAAAAGATGCAGCAAGGGGACTCCATGTCCTGTCAAATGAAGGGGTCAAGAAGGCAGAGTAACATCAACCACATAACTTCTTCTCTCAAGGGTTCCAGGCAATAATGCAGCACTGGAAGAACTGCACTGCACATAATGGGGACTACACTGAACACTGATATATACAGTTTCCTTGCTGTCTGTGAAATTCAATCTTTCCAGTTCTAATTGGAATGACCTTTGTGATATGCTATAAATATATTATTACAGGTGCACATCTCAAGATAAATAAAGTTTTCCTTTTTAATAAATAGCAGTAATCTTCAGGATAATCTGAACAGATTTCAGAGAGAGAAACATACAAATCATTTGTCTGCTATAGCCATCAATCCTTCTAATAAATTCCAGACATGCAAAAGTAACTCATCACATGATGCACACCCTAACGCAAAATAGTGTGGAGAAAATATTTAATGCTGCGTTATTATTTCAGTATCACAGAGTTTTATCCAATCACTGATAAGCTATCACACAACTGCATAAATAAATAAAGAATAGCTTGTACAACTATTCTAACTGTGAGAAAAAACTGTTCAAACAAACGAAAGACATGTCACAAACAACACAGTCCATGCCCACAATGCACATATTACATTAACACCTAGCACAAGTAAAGTCACATTAACATTAACACTTAACACATAAATACTCACACTTACACACAAAGCATTACAGCAATTTCATATTATTCACAGCTCACTTCATCGTGTCTTCAATAATACTGTGAACTTGAGAGTATTCATATCAATTAACACATCTTTTGACTAACACACACTACTTATTCTGACAAATACTAAGGTAAATGTAACATTTTATTGCAACTTTTCCCCATCACTGACCAAAATAAATGTTATTAATTTGCATCACTCTTAACAGCACCAAAAACTAAAAATGGGACACAATTATGGATAAAAAAGTAAACATAAATTCCTTGCACTAGAGCACACATACAGGCAAGAATAAAAATCTTCAACACTGAACTGTATTATGTACTTCAACTGGAAAATTAAAGCCAATGAGAAATCCAATGATTCCTTTACTATATTGGCCAACATGAAGACTACACTACATGAGGTCAAAAACTTAAATCCTATCTATGAAGCACACAAGAAATAATCAAAGTTTGTCAATGTCCAAACCATGGAATCATTGAAATCTACAGAACTTACCCACTGTTCCATGTAACTTAAGCATAATGTTACTTATCTAAAATATACATATAACATACGGGAAAAAGGGTCTCCATGAGATATTTTTATTTGTACTAGTTGCATTTATCTTGAATCTTCATGATCATTTTCTGGCAGCAAAACAACTACAGCAGAATTTAGAATAAACTGACAATGCAGCATTAGTGATATAGCTTTGAAAGAATCTGGTTCATCTTCAACAACATTTAATTCACTTGCAGAGGACAACAAACTGTCACTTCAAAATTAGAGAATGGAAACATATCAGTATTTAAGGTCAATTTTGTTATATACAGGACATGAAAGCATATGTATTTGAGTTTAAATTATACGTACTGTTTTGTTAACGAAGCTTTTAAAAGTATAGATGAAACCCTAAAATGAGACAAAGAACTTCTTACTGTACCAATACAAAATTTAAATTTGGCAGATAAGAAGTATTTTTCTATAAAATACCAAATACAGGAAATCCAAAACAACCTATGTAATATGTTTATGGAAACAAATTATAAGTATGAAATTAACCAACCACTCACATCCAGTTTTTCTGTGTGCCTTTTCCCTTACAACATTAACTCTATACTCTATCAATTTAAAATATATATCATGCCTAGAATATTCTAATTATTCAAATATCTGTATTTCAGCATCCTGTTACAAATCTTTAATTAAACATCTATGTATCTACAGTCTGTCAATAATGCAACAATGCGCCTGTGTGTGTGTGGGGGGGGGATACAAACAGAAAAGGAAAACTGTGAAACTTTAACCTTGTTAATGTTTAAACTAAAATTTACTAATACCAGATATGATTTTAATTTGAATTTAGGTTTAAACATAACGTAACAAAAGAGACCGTGCCATTCATAGACTAGTTATCAAAGTCAAGATCATGATGGGAACACTGAGTCAGGAAAGATAGCACACAGAGACCATGGGAAGACACAAGTTAAGAGACTTGGCAGACCCATCTATAGTGGAAATATCTAAGAAAGAATATACTGAAAGACCAAATATCAGAGCCTTTGCTTTATTGGTATGTGCTATATGGATACAATGGAACCCTTTCCAAAATGAATAATGAAACAACTAATTTTGACATACTAACCAGAACTTAATTCTGATCTAATAAATAAGGATACTATGGTCTGAAAACCGATCACTTAATACGGAACTAATTATAGCTACATGATGTGGACAATTTATAATGGATTTTCAAAATCTGTTATCTCATAAGACCCCAACAATATAATCAATAATAGGTTTCTGGCAAAATAAACTTTAAAATTTGTTCTTTATTCATGAAACATCCAGTGGGTCAGTGGGTCCCTTGTCAGCATGGCATGGCATGGCAGGTCCTCAGTTTGTGGATGGAGGAGACAGCCTCCAGATATGCATGGTAGCTGCAAATATACTAACTAAGCAGTAGTGGAGGTAGAGGGGAAGAAGCAGTGTGCTCAAATCTCAAAAGGTCCACAGCTTCGGAGAACTCAGACGCTTAGAAGGATTTTTTTTTTTTTGCTAGTGGAGTGGGACTAAGTCTCTTGTACTGCGGCCACTTCTGGCCTACTGTACCAGCTCCACATAATAGGTAAGGGTGATTGTGGAGCAATTGGTGGAATGAAGATTGGCAGGGGAAACTGAAGTACTCGGAGAAAACATGCCCCAGCGCCACTTTGCCCACCACAAATCCCACTTGACCAGACCCAGGATAGAACCCGGGCCACCACGCTGAGAAGAGGTGGATATTATTAAGACTTGGGAAACTATTAAAGAGAATATAAAAATTTCAGCCAAACAGAGACCAGATTGTTATGAACTGAAGAAGAATAACCAGGAGTTCTACAAAGGATGCTCAAAATTATTAGATCAAAGAAAACGAGCCAAATTTCAGTGGCTACACGGTCCAAGCTAAACATATGGTGATAATTTCAAAAACATAAGTTGTGAAGTCAGCAGGCATTTCAGGAATAAAAAGAGGGAACATTTGAAAGACAAAATTAATGAGCTTGTAACGAACAGTAAGAACAAGAACACTGGGGACATGTACAGAGAAATACTTGAATTTATGAGGGGTTGCCAATCTAGAAGAAACTTAGTGAAGGATGAGAATGGTGACCTGCTTGCAGATTTCCAAACATTTTGAATACGTGGAAAACCTACTTCTCTGTTATTAAACGTACATAGGTCATGATGTTAGGCAGACAGAAATACAAAGAGCTGAGCAATTGGTACATGATCCTAGTCCTTTTGAGGATGAAATTGCTATTGTATAGTTGAAAAGGTACAAATCAACAAGTAGTGGTGAAATTCCAGAAGAACTGATAAAAGCATGAGGTGTAACATTACAGTCTGAGATCCATGAATTCATTAATTCTATTTGGAATCAGGAAGTACTGCATGATCAGTGGAAGGAGTCCATTACTGTACCAATTTACAAGAAGGGCAATAAAACTAAATGCAGTAATTATTTTTTGATATCACTGCTATCAAATTCATATAAAATTTATCCAACAGCCTTCTCTCAAGAATAAGACCATATTTAGATAAAATTACTGGGGATTATCAATGTGGATTTTGATGTAACAGATCAACTATGGATCAGATTCTTTGCATTCATCGGATACTGGAGAGAAATGGAAGTACAATGTGACAGTACATCAGCTATTCATGGACTTCAATAAAGCCTTTGATTCAGTTGTGAGGGAAGTATTGTACAATATTCTGATAAGAGTTTGGGATACCCATGAAACTAGTCAGGCTGATGAAAATGTGTTTCAATGAAAGGTGTAGTAAAGTTTGTATAGGTAAGCACCTCTTTGACAATTTTCCCATTTAAAATAGGAGATGCTTTATTGCCACTGCTTTCAACTTTGCTTTAGAATATGCCATTAGGAAGGTCCAGGAAACACAGGTGGGACTGAAATTAAGTAGGTCCGATCAGCTGTTCGTATATGGTGATGATGTGAAATTCCTGGGAGATAATACAGATACCATAAAGAAAATGCAGAAACTTTAACTGATGCTAGGAAGAAGGATGGTCTACAAGTAAACACATAGAAAACTAAGTATATGTTTATCATCACCAGAATGCAGGGCAATACTGTGACATAAATACGGCTAACAGATCCTTCAAAAATGTGGCACAGTTCAAATATTTTGGAATGACAGTAATAAATCAAAATTTGATTCAGAAAGAAATTGAGTGGAGACTGAATTTGGGTAACGCTTGCTACCATTCAGTCCAGAACCTTTTCTCTTCTCATCTGCAGTCTTAAAACTTAACAATCAGAATATACAAAAATATAATTTTGCCTGATATTAAGGGAGAACACAGACTGAGGGTGTTTGAGAACAGGGTGCTGAGGAGAACATTTGGAAAGATATATTATATATTGTGACATGTTGCACAATGGAGGACAACCCCTCCCCCCCCCCAGCAGTGACGTGGCGAGTGAGTCAGCGCTCCGTCACCCCCCTCCGCATGGTGACATAGCCCCCGCACTGTGACGTGGCACAGCTTCCCGCTGTGACGCGGCACTGCAACGCAATGCTGCTATTGACACGGGCAACAGGCAACAGCGAATGGAATAAAAGCCGGCTGAGCAGCAAGCGAGAGTTAGTGTGTGATCAACAGTTCTCAAGGCAGCTGTCTACGAGTTGAGTTGAAATATAACAGGAGTCCCGGAAAGAAGAACCGGGACGCATGTGTAATTGTGTGATTGGGAGTGTGTGATACAGTGACACTTATATAGCTCCCGTACTGTGAAACGTGTAGACTACTGACAATAGAGTGAATTGAATATTGCGAATAGAGTTATAAAGTGTGAAACCCCGCAACTGTGTTGTAATTAATTGTAGCCGAGAACTGTAGGTTGCTAAATAAACCAATTAACAATCTGAACGCCATCTTCAGTAACGAAACACGTAACACTGGTTTCAGACGTGGGATTGAACTTACACACGTGACCGTCAGAATTGGTTTACGAACTTAAACACGCCTCGATCCAGGAAGAAGTATTGCATACAAAAAGAAAGAAAAGAAAATGAAGGAGCAAGACTTTCAACTAATAATCAAAATGCTGGCAAAGGCAGAGGCCAAATGGAGGCCAATGGAAAAAAAGGCAATGAAGATTTCATGGCAAGAATGGACGCCAACACGAAATCCCACGAAGCTAAGATGGAGGCCATCTTTAAAGAGTTTATGGCCAGAAAGAATACCTACCGAGAAGAAATGGCCGCAGAAACAAGAGCTATCCAAGCAGAGACGAGAGCCATCGAAGCAAGGACTGCCACCAGGTGAGAGAAGAGGTTGCAAGCCAATACAGATGCCTGGCAGAAAGAGATGACAGCCTGCCGAGAGACGACGGAGGAACATCTAGAAAAAGAAGTAAAGACGATAGGCTACCAAGAGATGGAGGCACATCTACAAGATGAACAAAAGCCGGCCACAGTGGACACGAAACCTGCGGCGGCACAACAAGAAGAGGTCCCCATAGTAATACTGGTCGGAGCGACGATGGCCTGCTGAGAAATGGAGGCACATCCAGAAGAAGAAGAGCCGGCGGCCTCAGTGAACAAGAAATCTGAGGCGGCAAAACAACGAGAGGTACCCGTAGAAGATGCCAAAGTAATGCCGGTCGGAGAACTGAAGAAGAAAAGGCATAGGGACCGAAACAAGCGACGAAATATGAAAAATTTGACATGGGAAAATTGCGGACCCCAGAAGAAGTTGGCCGTAGCCCGTGGAGGGACGACCCGCCGTGCGGAAGAGGAACGGCAGAAGGAAAACAGCAGGAAGGTGTCCCGCCGTGCAACAGTGGCATGGCGTAGGAGGAACATCTTCAGGAGATTATGAATCCCGGATGAAGTTGGCTGCCACCTGCTGGAAGACATCCCGTCGCGTGACAGTAGCACGACGTTGAAGAAATGCCTTCAAGAAGGAAACTCCAAAGGGAACCTTTGGATGCCAGCGGAAAGAAGTGACCGCCACCGGAACGAAGATTACAGAGGAGAATAGATGTTGGAAGTACCCTCAATGCAACACTGGCATAAAGGACAGAGGTCTGAAATCACGACTACGAGTCAGCAACCAATTGAAGGACCCAACCAAGAACGCCATCAGAGTGTGTAGATCAGGACAGCGATCACACCTAGGAGGGAGAAGTACTCGGGAGACGACTTTCTATGAGATCGTAGGCAGGAAGATCGCGAAGCAAACAGCCGGCTTTCGTTATTCTAAGTGTTGACCTCATGTGAATTGGCAACCACATGGGACGACATGTGCTCAATGATGCATATGTTTTTATCTCACTATCAAAAAATATATTTATATGCATATTAAACTTAAATCTGAAAAATAAGCCAAAAATTTTCTTGAAGACTCAATCACGCATGATTTACTTAATTTTCAAAGCAGATACCTCAGTCTGTTATATCAGAAACAAACATCTGAGACTGATGTATGAACATCAGTGGTTGAGTTGTATGGTGCACCTCATTTTCTTTGGCATCTGGCCAAGTTATTTATTGGAGCAACTGAAGATGGTTTTGATCATTATACAGGATATGGTAAACCCAAAATAATGCTGATAGTTCAATGCCAACAACAAGAGGAGAGGAGGGGAGGAGATGGGAGTGGTGAAGGCGGAGGGGAAGGGGAGGTAAGATAAAATAATACAATTTAAAATAAAGTAAAGTGAAGTGAAGTAAAGTAAAATAAAGGCTTGAGTCTAAGAAGTGGACTCTAATGGGATATGCTGATTTGTGGATGGGTCCTCCAAATGTAATTAGAATGAGATGCATGGATGTTTTGTTGAATGTAATTGGCTGGAGCAGCTTTGGGATCTTTGGGGTGAGAATTTCTTTGATGATCATGTGATTTAGGTCTCAGACTCTTATTACCTGTGGTCAAGACAAATTATGTTCTTGGATAATTGGTATATTTCAATCACCATATCTTTGCTTATACAGGGCTACTGTCAGTTTGTAAATATCATGCAGTACAATTATCCTTCAGTCTAAGGTATGTTCTCCTACTGCAATCTGGACCTGACCACTACATTTCAATTTCTGCCCAAAGCATATGGAACACTAAGCCAAAGGTCACTGCTAAAAAAACATCCCTCTCCCTTCTTTCCATTTATTTGATATCACTGTTTTATGTACATATGTAAGACAGTAAGTAAGTTAAAAATGGATATAGAACTTAAACAAATGAGAGTACTGATTTGAAAAATGCTTTTATTTCTCAATACAATCACTCTGTACATTGAGACACTTGTCCCATCATTTCACAAGCCCCTGAAAACCAGCAGCATAAAATTCTTTGGGCTGCTGTCGGAACCAGGCAGTGACTGGAACCACAAAGGCATACTGGTCACCGCATTCCAGCCTCAAGGACAAACCCTAAATGCGACTCCTACTGTAACATCCTCAGGAAACTTTGTAAGGCCATTCAACGGAAGCAACCAGGACTCCTCACCAAAGGCGTGTTGCTCTTGCGTGACAACGTGCGTCCCCATACTGCCAATAAGACAAATGAGTCACTGCGAAATTTCAAGTGGGAAGTCCTCAAGCATCCTCCATACAGCCCTGACCTTGCTCCAAGTGACTTCCATTTGTTCGGCCCCCTTAAATAAGATCTTTTGGCTAACATTTTCCCCATGATGAAGTTTTAGAAAGGGAAGTCACCGCCTGGTTCCGACAGCAGCACAAAGAATTTTATGCTGCTGGTTTTCAGGGGCTTGTGAAACGATGGGACAAGTGTCTCAATGTACAGGGAGATTATGTTGAGAAATAAAAGCATTTTTCAAATCAGTACTCTTATTTGTTTTAAGTTCTATATCCATTTGTAACTTACTAACTTTCCCTCGTATTCGCAATATATTCACATATCACAAACTGGCACAATAAAGCTCATTAATCTTTCCTTTGCCTGATTAAATAACACCAGAAAACTAGAGCATACTACATCCACAGTCTCCTGAAAACATAACATTCAGAAGAGCAATGTCAGCAACTGTCCTATGTTATAACTGTGGAAGGCAAACTGAGCATTTATCCATATGATCACAATCCTAAAATTATTTTCCCATTAATTTGCACTTTTTGTAATCAAGAGGATGCTGAATTCTAAGAGAGCATGAGACTGGTGCATACATTTGGCCTGTAAAATAATTCAAGACGGTAAGTGAACATTTCCTCTACATGCAATATACTTTGGAACTATTGGAAACATAACAGTTAAGGTCATGTTTCATAAGTACTTCATCATTTCTCTTCTCTTTGAAATATATGCACTATTATAATTAACAACGCGACAGCATATGGCAAAACATGCACACAAAAGGAACAATGTTTGAATACATCTTATGAATGCTATTACATATTTATAAGTTTGTATCTCAAACTGCATTTTGTTACAAGTTTTAAAAACGCCATCTTAACACAAACTTGTAATTAAGCAATGCTTAACAATCTTTATTTCACTACAAGTTTCAATGACCTCACAGCCATCATCAGGTGAAATACATATACACTAATGCAAGACAAAAATGATTATGTGTGGCCTGTAATGCAAACAGAGCATATTTCATCCAGAATTTTTCAATTAGAATGCTATGCTATATTTGTACACACCATACACAATAATTACTGTCTTGGGAGTTTCAACTGATGATGACCACAAGATAGTCAAAACATGTGATGAATGAGAAATAATTAAACACTGTCTTTTAATTATAAGTTTCTATTAAGACTGTCAACTTATAACATGTTATACAATAAACTTATATGACTGGGCCCATGTATGTGTATTGAGTTCCATTTTCAACAACTGAGTTGTATGACTTGATTTATGGAAGAATGGACCAAAAAGTATGCATATTTGGTGACAGATTTCACTGTAACAGTGTAACTAGTCAAGTGGTTATAAGATCTATACATGTCATGCATGTTTCTAAGTACTCCATTGTAGATATAAGGTCAGTCAGCAGTGGAATCTTGTAGGTTTTGCTTGCAAGATGTTCTGGCTACTTCAGAATGTGACAGGAAGTGGATTGTCCGATAGCTGTCCTGGATTTGAGTTCTTTTGACTAAACATTATGACAGGTCCTAGCAAGATATGTGTATGTGATGAAAATGTGTTCTTTGAACTGTTACAAGAGAATGAATACAGTGGTATTCCAGAGGGTGACAGTGAAATAAATGTGAACATTTCATCAGATGGTGAACAAAGTGTCAGCTCTGATGAAGCAGAAAATGTCAGTGACAATGGTAGCATGCAACCTGACATATGGGCAAATTCAGACGCTGAGCGACCACATTTTCCATTTACTAGCAAGCATGGCATAAATGTTGATTTAGAAGACCCCAGTAACCTCCTGGAATATTCTGAGTTGTTGGGTTCACCAGATATTGCAGAAGTAATAGCCAGAGAAAAAAATCACTATGCCAAAAAACGTTTAGGAAACATGGCTAATCTAAAACTAAAATCTAGGACCCATCACTGGGCTGGTATTGAAAACTATATAATTACAGTGTTCACAGTATGTGTTACTTGAGTTGCAGCAAAGTTTCCAGTGGTATAAATGTTCTAGTGATGATTTCATAGTCTGTGAAAGAACAATTTTGCAGTGATGTCTGGAAGAACAGTTTGCTTCATTCATCCATCCTAGTCTTAAGCTTGCAAAGGAAGTACAATTGTTAAGCCCATAAGGCAACAAGAAACTGTTTATCAATGAGGCATACAACTAGACAGATTTGTCAGCCGACTATTATGAGCGTGTTCCATGTCTACACAACAGGCTCCAGCCAATGAATGTGTTGTGTGAGATCATGTAGTCTGAATGGAAATGAATGTCAGGGGTGACAGTGGCAGATTTTTTTTAGAGTAAAGCCAAAAGTACAGAATTTTACTAAACAAATATATATATATATATATATATATATATATATATATATATNAATGTTCAGTCCAGTGTGACATACAAGTTTACAACACTTCAGCCCTCATTCACCTTACATGTTTCGATTCAAAAGAATCATCCTCCGAGGTGCACCACTACGATGAGGACACACTGTCACATAAGGTATTAACAATATGCACTTAAGCTATGAATAATGTTCACTATATAAATTTTGTTATTATCATGGTTGTCTTAGTCACTCACAATGGCGCTTCTTGAAGTGTAAATTTACGTATGATGATGTTTCTTATGTGACAGTGTTTCATGATCGTAGTGGTGCACCTCTGAGGATGATTCCTTTGAATCGAAACATGTACGGTGAATGAGGACTGAAGTGTTGTAAACTTGTATGTCACACTGGACTGAACATTATCCAACTTTACTCTGTAATTAATAGTGCGACGGACCAAAATGAGACAAATCAAATTTAGTGTAATGGCTATAGAAATGAAAATATATGTACGTGAAGCATGACAATTGGTCTTTCAAAGGCTTTTTGTTCTATAATTTTATAATGACACATAATTGAGATACAAACAAAATTATAAAATTACATGCCACAGTGACAAATTTAAATGTCCGGGGGAATTTAATGTGTCATTGTGGGAGACATAAGGAAAAGGAAAAGAACCACTTGACTGGTTAATTGTGTAATATTAAATGAATATTTGTCATACCTGATGATGTATATCATTCACAAGCATAATTAACAATTAATGATGACAATTCATTGAATGCAATCTAATGTCTATCAAATAATTTTGAATATTTTGAATAAAATTTCCTACAAATTTGAAAAAATAACATATGCTGAAAATCACTGTTACAGTGCTGGACTTTACATATCCAATTTCTCACGTGTTAAGTGACTAGACACAGGGTTCAGATGGGTAACAGATTTACTGGACCATTACACACTGTAACTACAATTAATTGTAGCACTATCACTAACTCACATACTCTGCAATTCACTATGGCACATACTTCAGTTTCCTCAGTCTGCTGTGCCTTCACCAGTCACTGCCTGGTAACAACTCCCAGCACTGCAGATTCCTTAGCTTCCACATTCATGACCTTAACAGACTGTCTCATAGCTCTTCATGGCTGCAACTCCTGGCCATTAACTCTAGGCCGCATCTGGCCACCGTTGGCTATCACCTGTCTGCCTTCAGACTGACTCACAATCTCAACTGCTAACCAGTGACTGCAGTTCCATTCCAGTCTGCAGTATACAACCTAGGGGCAGACCACATAGAAAACACCATCTCCATGGCTTCTCTATTATTGCATGTTTCTTCTCTAACAATATCATCTCCACTGTTGCATCAGCCTCTGTTGCCAAGAAAACATGTTTACAGACCCGTTATGTAGTAATGGATGTCTTTCCTCTTCCACTATTCCAGCTTTCAGCCATCATGTCACACTGTTCCCTCCTTACGGCTAGTTGTCCTGAGTAGCTTACAGATGCATTGCCATTTTCTTCTTTCTCATCTGTGGGGGCAAAACGCCTATAGCACCAGCACTTAGGCTGTCGACAGTCTTATTCTTTCATTTGGGAGGGGGCCAGCTCTTCCACAATGTCCTGTTACTCGTTCCCCCTTCTAATAAAGGACTTGACTATGAGCTTTTTGATCTAAGCCCTCAATGACAGTTCTGTTGCTTCCAAGAACTAATGGCTCTTTTAGGCCTCCATCCCTTAAGCCATTGCGGAACTCCAGCCACATCCATCGTCCCTTCTAGAACGTCCATCCACCAGGGGCTCTTCATACAATATCATCCCGTGTCCAGCTTTTCAGTGGGCTTCAGTATCCTACAGCTGGTTGCTGGTCCCAGATCAGTCCTCTGGAGGTCCGATATGTCTCCACTGTGGAATCTTCATAGCCTTAATTCTGGCTTCCATTTGTTCCTGGCCAGTCTCTATCCTGGCCTCCATCTTTTCTTGACAGGCCTTCATGGCGACATCCATCTTGTCCAACAATTCTTCGAAGACATATATCCTGGCTTTCATCTCCCCTTGGCCAGCTTTCACCGCAGCCTTCATTTCTTCTCGGCCAGCTTATGTCTTGGTTGGCCTTCATCTTTTCTAATCAGGCCTCCACCCCTTGCGGCATGGTGCACATATTTTTTTGAATGACCTCAAACTTTTCTTAACTGGTCTCGGTTACAGCCTACATTTCTTGTACTAAGAGTTTCTGATTCCTCTTGGTTACTTTTTATTATCAGCTTTCATCTCTTCCATGAGTACTACCAAACGTTCAAAATCCACCATGATTATTAGTCACTTGGGTTCCAATCTGATCAGTTATCCAGTTAATCCCACTTCTGACATCAGCTGTCACAATTTTTAGTGACTAGGCATGGTGTTGGAATGGGAAATCAGATTTATTGGACTGTTACAAACCATAACTACACTTAATCAAAGAGCTGTCACTAATTCACACTCTACAATTCACTACAGCATGCAACAAGTCCTCTCAGTCTGCTGTGTGTTCACCATTTGTTGCTCAGTAATGGCTCCCAATGCTGTAGACCCCTCACCTTCCGTGTTCAAGTCCTTACCAGCTACCAACTGTATCACAGTTCCTCATGGCCACAACTACTGGTAACTGACTCCTAGCCATGTCTGGCCACCACTGGCTACCACCTGTCTGCCTTCAGACTCACTCACAATCTCAACTGCTAACCATTCCTGTTTCAATATCTGCTACATAGCCTTGGGGCAGAGGGCATGGAAAACACCAACTTCTGGCTTCTCTATTGTTGCGTGTTTCTTCCCTAACAATCCCTCCACTGTTGCAGCAGAAATGTGTTTAAAGAGGCATTACTTAGAAATGGACGTCTTTTCCTCTTCCACTGTTCTGAACTCGAGGCGTAATGCCACAATACAAAAAATACAGACTATATAAAAAGGGTAAAATTTCTGGTTATCTGTGTGTCATTAATTGATATCAAACTGTGTGTAAATTATAAAAAATCCCCATTTAAAGATCTTCAGGGTACATGATCCATGAACACCAATTCAGAAACAACATGTAAAACTAATACAGAACATGCCATTATTTTATACGACTATAAAGATGCCTTTCAGTTCCATCCCCAATGTTTAAAAATGTGAGATTTCATTTGTACTGAAATTCTGCATACTTTTATCAAAAATTAAAATTGAAGGCTGATGTGATAGCTAATCAAAATGACGAACTGGAAAGTAACAACCCCACTTAATTAACCTGAAAAAGTAAAAATGACATTACAAATTATTAGGAAAGTACTCCTTTCAATTTCTTTTGTCAACTGTTGCAGTTTTTAATATATACAATAGCTATATTGCAATAAATAATTAAATTACGTTCTGTTGTACAGGGTGGAATGCAGAAACTTCCTTTTTGTGAAGAGGCATTGTGAAGGGATGGGAGGTCGCAGAAAAGTGGGGATAGGCTCAGCAAATGCAGCAGTCATGGAACTTTCTAATACCCCTCAGTAGGAAACATGAGGTGGACAAGTGAGCAGCGTGCCTTTGCTGTTGAAGCCTATTTTTCGAACAACCATTCCTACGTGGTGGTGCAGCATGCGTTCCGTACTCACTTCGGAATTAAGCCCAGAGGTCCGGTTCCCAACCAGAAATCGACTGTCTTGTGGTTAGAGAAATTTAGGACAACTGGGAGTGTGGTGAAAATATCATCAGGATGACAACGGACCGTTATGATGCCAGAAAATGTGGAGGCAGTTCGACAGTTGATTTTGAGATCTCCAAGACGCTCCGCTCACAAACATGCAGTCGCCCTAGACATATCCAATCGTTCAACGCGCCGAATTCTTCACGAACATCTTCATTTCCATCCCTATAAGATGGTTGTTTTGCGAGAATCGTCATCACGTGATTTCCAGAACCGAATAATGGCGTGCGAAATGTTATTGGAAACTTTACCCCTTGACACACTTGTTTTCTTTAGTGATGAGGCACATTTTCACCTATCCGGATATGTCAACAAGCAGAATATGTGCTATTGGAGTGGTAAAAATCCCAGAGAGCTCCATGAGAGGCCACTTCACAGTGATAAGGTGACAGTATGGTGTGCGTTGTCGAGAGTTGGAGTTACTGACCCTTATTTTTTTGAAGAAGATAATCATGCAGTTACTGTCAATTCACAGCGGTATGTGGACATGATTAAAAACCTTTTTGAACCAGCTCTTGAAGAAATGCATCTAGGAAATGTCTGGTTCCAACAGGATGGTGCCACGGCCCACACAGCCCAAGCTTCAATGACAGTTTTGAGGGCAAAGTTCCCCGGACGGCTCATCTTGCTTCGAGGTGACATCCCGTGGGCAGCGCACTCACCTGATCTAACACCCTGTGATTTTTTTATGGGGATACCTCAAGGCAGAGGTTTTTAAACATCGCCCCACAAACCTGCTTCAGCTGAAGAATGTTATTCAGCAGGAAGTAGCCCAAATTCTGGTGCACATGTTGGAATGTGCAGAGGGGAACTTCAGAAATTGCTTGCATCAGTGCATAGAGAATGGTGACCACCACCTTCAAGATATTTTGTTTAAAACTACACGATTTAAAACGTTAAAGTACGTTCTTTCATGAGCTAAACATAAATTTTGTCTATCAGGAATAATTTTTCTTTTATTTGCCTTCCAAAAAAGGAAGTTTCTGTGCCCCACCCTGTATTGCTGCACAAGAAAAGTAAGATATGTTATACACTAAATTATTATACAACTAAATCCATATAAAGGAATTATACAGTTGAATCATCTGTTAATAACCCACATACCATGACTGATTAATGTCAGAAACTTGAGTATACAACATGACCAACTGAAGCTGCTGGGATGACTCTCAGCCAAGACAATATGTGCAACATTCCAAGAGACAAAGTGTGAAAAGAACAAAGTATGCAGACACAGTACTTAAATTTCCAATCAGAATACCTAACACTGATATTGGAGATATCCGAAACACGCGGATCTACCTAGGAGTTCAATGCAAGAAATTAGGTATATGAGATTTGAGGTCTTCACAAGAGTGATATAAACACTATGGTCTTCTGGCATGTGACAACATGTAGTCTATTAGATAGGTATCAATGTTTAGACGACTCTGCTGTTCCTCCGAACTACCTAGAAGATGGAGGCAGCAGGGTCTTCCAAAACACTGCTACCTATGCAGAAGTGGACACACTCTTATGGTATTCACACATCTTAGCCCTGTGCTAGACTTTCTTCATGTGGAACATGGATAAGTTTACATTAAAGCACTGTGTTTCATACAAATCCTCTTTGAATTGCAACTCGATTTTCTTCATGTGGGACATGGATAAGTTTACACTAAAGTACTGTGTTTCATACAACTCTTCTTTGAATTGCAAACTGATTTTCTTCATGTGGGACATGGATAAGTTTACACTAAAGCATTGTGTTTCATAAACATCTTCTTTGAATTGCAAATCGATTTTCTTCATGTGGGACATGGATAAGTTTACACTAAACCACTGTGTTTCATACAACTCTTCTTTGAATTGTAAATTGATTTTCTTCATGTGGGACATGGATAAGTTTACACTAAACCACTGTGTTTCATACAAATCTTCTTTGAATTGCAACTCTACTATGCAGTTTTTTAAACTGCAGCCTTACAAAACTAGTTCTGCATGTTCTTTAGCCATGTGAATCAGTAGTCACATATTATACCTGTAACTGGTATCTTCACTGATTCGTGCAAATTCAGTCACTTTACAATGACAGGCTTGACACTCAAATGATACTTGGCTTCATCTGAATGGGCATGTAAACACGTAAAATAACAGACCCTGGAGCACAAAGTACCATATCTTATATATGAAATTCCAATCCATGATACAGAAGCCGGTGCTTAGTGTGCCCTACATGTGAGGAAGATCACTGGTCATGTTTTCGGCTGAGCCAACTAATTCTAGCAGATATGTCAGGCAGATCTTGCAGCCCTTTTTCAGAAAATTAACAAATGAAGAAAAAAGCTCTATGGACATTTCCAACATGATTCTGCAATTGTGAAAACCAATAAAAATTATACTCAAACTTTAAACACAGTCTCTAGTTAACAGATTATAAGTGGGGGCTAATGGCCACCCTATACTTCCAACATCATTCCATTTGATTTCTACTTGTGATATTTGTAAGGTAAAGTACAGTGAACCAGTTCACACACAAAACTTGGAGATAAAATCCAGAAAGGAGTGTCTGTATATCCAGGGAACAGCTATAACATGTGACTTGGAATTTGTTCAAGTGTGCAGAATGAATAAATCCAAGATGGTAGTGAGCATTATCAATATATCCTGTAATGGAGGTACGTAAAATTCACATATGATGTTACTGGTATCAGCCTGTAAATAACCTTCCTGAACTAAATTTAAGTTCTCAACTTATATGTCTTCTTATCATTCAAAACAAATAAAACTGGTAATTACTCAATATGACTAACTCTGTCTGATTAATTTATAATTTACAGCGGTTACAGGATTGAAGCCAAATAAATGAAGATAACCTGAACAATATAAGCCACGAAGCCAGCAGGCATTTCATGAATAAAAAGAGTGAATATCTGAAATCCAAAATTATGGTGATCTGTTTGCAGATTCTCACAGAATTTTTAAAAAGCAGAAGAACTGCTTCCCTCAGTTACTGAATATACATAAGGTCAGTGATGTCAGGCAGACAGAAGTTCACACATCTGAGGTGTTACTACCTGAGTCCAGTCCTTCCAAAGTTGAAATTCTATTCAGAGTAAGGCAGAATTGCCTGATCAGTGGAGGAGTCTATTACTGTACCAATTTACAAGAAGGGGCAATAAAACTGACTCGAGTAATTATCGAGGAACATCACTGTTATCAACTTCATACAAAATTTTATTCAATATCCTTCTCTCAGGGTTAAGTCCATATACAGACAAAATTAACAGAGATCATCAGGGTGGGTTTAAATGTAATGCATCAACCACTAATGATAAGATTTTCTGCATTCATAAGGTAATTGGGGGGGGGGGGGGAAAATGGGAATACAAGACAGTACACAGGCTATCCACAGACTTCAAGAAAGCCTACGATTCAGTTAGGAGTGAAGTATTGTAACATATTCACGTTGAGTTTTGGGTAGCCATGAAACTATTTAGGCTTATTAATATATGTTTAAATGAAACTTATAGTTAAGATGATACAGGTAAACATTTATCTGGTACGTTTCCTATACAAAACAGTCTAACACAAGCAGGTGCTTTAACACCACTGCTTTTCAACTCCAGTTTAGAATATACCATTAGGAAGATCCAGGACAACCAGGTGGGACTGAAACTGAATGAAGCACATCACCTTCCAGTCTATGCTGATGATGGAAACCCATTGGGAGACAACATAAATACCATAAAAAAACACAGAAGCTCTAACTGGTGCAAGTAAGGAGGTTGGTCTAGAGGTAAGCACAAAGAAAACTAAGTACATGTTGATGTCTTGTCACCACAATGTAGGGCAAACCCATAACATAGATGTAGCTAACAGAGCCTTTGAAAATGTGGCACAATTAAAATATTTGGGAATGACAGTAACAAATCAAAATTTGATTCATGAGGAAATCAAGAGGAGACTGAACAGGGGTAATGCTTGCTACCATTAAATCCAGAACCTATTGTCTTCATGTGTGCTGTATAAAAACGCAAAAATCAAAATATACAAAACCATAATTTTGCCTATGGGTGTGGAATTTGGTCTCTTGACATTAAAGGAGAACACAGATGGAGAGTATCTGAGAACAGGGTGCTGAGAGGGATATCTGGACTAAAGGGAAAGAGACAGGAGGTTGGAGAAACTGCACAATGAGGAGCTTCATAACTTGTACTCTTCTCCAAGTAAATTCAGAATGATGAAGTCAAGGAAGACGAGATGGGCAGAGCATATAGAACAAATGGGGCAAACAGGAATGCATACAGGATTTTGGTGGGAAAGCAAGAAGAAAAGAGACCACCAGGAAGACCTAAACATACATGGTAGGATGCTATTAAAATGGGTATTAAGGAGATAGAATGGGGTGGAATGGACTGGATTGACCTGGCTCAGGATAGAGACCAGTGGAGGGCTCTAGTGGACATGGTAATGAACCTTTGGGTTCCATAAACTGTTGGGAAATTCTTGAGTAGCTGCACAAGTGGTGGCTTCTCAAGAACAGCTCAAGTAAAGTCACTTAGTTAGTTAGTTAAGCTACTAACATCATCTCTGAGATTCAGTCAGCCTCTATGTACAAATAAACGTACCATATCTCTGCTGACATGAGGGGGTCAGTAAATAGGTCACAAATGGAAGTAAAACAGCTGTAATGGACATAATAGGTTTTCTATGTGTATCACTAGGTAGTACCTGATCCTAGCCCTTTTGAGGTTGAAAGTGCTACTGCAAAATTGAAACAGTATAAATTGCCAGGTAGTGATCAAATTCCAGCAAATTCATGCAGGAGGCGAAATATTACATTCTAAGATCAACAATCTAATTACTTCTATTTGGCATAAGGAAAAATTGCCTGATTAGTGAAAGGAGCCTATTATTATACCAGTGCAAAAGAAGGGCGATAAAACTGACTGTAGTAATTATCGAGGGATATTACTGCTATCAGCGTCATATAACATTTTGTCCAATATTCTTCTTCCAAGGTTTAGTCCATATATAGATGAAATTATTGGGGATCATCAGCGTGGGTTTCGACGTAACAGATCAACTACAGATCAGATCTTTTGCATTCGTCAGATATTGGAGAAAAAAATGGGAGTACAATGAGACAGTACATCAGCTATCATAGACTTCAAGAAAGCCTATGATTCAGTTAGGAGAGAAGTATTGTACAATATTCTAATAGAGTTAGGTTGATTAAAATGTGTTTAAACGAAACGTATAGTAAAGTCCGTGTAGGTAAACATTTGTCTGATAAATTTCCTATCCAGAATGGTCTAAAACAAGGGAAACCAGGTGGGACTGAAATTAAACGGGACACATCAGCTGTTGGTCCACGCCGATGATGTGAATCTACTGGGTGATAATGTAGATACCATAAAGAAAAACACACAAACTTTAACTGACGCAAGTAAAGAGGTTGCTCTAGATGTAAACACAGAAAAAACTAAGTATATCTTACTGTCTCATCACCAAAATGCAGGGCAAAATCATGACATAAAGATAGGAAACAGATCTTTTAAAAATGTGGCACAGTTCAGATATTTGGGAACAACAATAACAAATCAAAATCTCATTCAGGAGGAAATTAAAAGGTGACTGAACTTGGGTAATGCTTGCTATCATTCAGTTCAGAACCTTTTGTCTTCTCGTCTCTTGTCCAAAAACATAAAAATTAGAATATACAAAACTATAATTTTGCCTGTAGTTCTGTATGGGTGTGAACCTTGGTCTCTGACATTAAGGGAGGAACATAGACTGAGGGTGTTTGAGAACAGAGTGTTGAGGAGAATATTTGGACTGAAGAGAGATGAAGTGACAGGAGGTTGGAGAGAACTGCCTAATGAGGAGCTTCATAACCTGTACTCTTCTCGAAGTATAATTAGAATGATCAAACCAAGGAGGGTGAGCTGGGCAGGTCATGTAGCACGAATGGGGGAGACGAGGAATGCGTATAGGATATTGGTGGGAAACCCAGATGGAAAGAGACCACAGGGAAGACCAAGGCGTAGGTGGGTGGACAATATAAGAATGGATCTTAGAGAAATAGGATGGGATGGTATGGATTGGATAGATCTGGCTCAGGATAGGGACCAGTGGAGGGCTCTTGCGAACATGGTGATGAACCTTCGGGTTCCATAAAATGCTGGGAAATTCTTGAGTAGCTGCAGAATTGGCGGCTCCTCCAGAAGGGCTCAGCTCCATGAGTAAGTAAAGTAATCACTAGGTAGTAGCACGGACAAGCTTCATGAGTCTAGGTAGCAGATGCTCATGTTCAAAGGCTGGTTTCAGTAGCCAAAACAGTGAACATATTTGAGGATTGTACTACTAAAGAGCAGTGTTCTGCCGTGCGTTTTTGTGGACAAAAGAACTTAATGCAAAGGATATTCATAAAAAATGGTTTCCTGTTTACGATGGGACATGTTTGCCATGGAGAAATTCTCTCGTGGATGTTCGAAAGTTGCAGACGATGCCCAACCATGTGGCCCTGCTGGGACTGCAACAGAAGCAACTGTGCAGTGGGTGGAATAGTAGATTTGAGGTGACAGCAGGATAATGACAGAGAGCGTGGCAAATACATTAGGGTATTCCTATGGTTTAGCATATAGCATAATGCAAGATCATTTGAAGTTTCAGGAAGTGAGCACACGGTAGGTTACCAGAGAACTGCAGGACCAAGAAAAAATTAACCGAATAGATCTGTCCTTGCAACATCTCTTACTGTATGCAGATGAAGGAGGAGATATGCTGAACAGGACTGTTACTGGGAATTAATCATGACTGCATCACTACCAACCTGAATCAAAGCGTGCTTCAGCACAATGGAAACAGCCCAATTTGCCCTCAACCTAAAAGTTTAAGGTTATGCCATCAGCTGGGAAGTTTATGCTCACCATGTATTGGGATCCTCATGGTGTGCTGTTACACTACTTTCAAAAGCTTGAGGAAAATGTGGATTCTGCATTGTACTGTGAAACTTTGTCGAAGCTTTGAGACGCAATTTGCAGAAAACGTCCAGGCTAACTGGCAAGAGGGGTACTGCACCATCATGACAATGCCAGACCATCATACAGCCTGAGCAACCCAGAAGAGAATTCAAGAACTGCAGTGGGAACTTCCTGAACATCTGCCTTACAGCCTGGACTTGGCCCTTAGTGACTTCATCTGTTTAGTTTGTTAAAGAAACCACCTGGGTGGCAAACGTTTCACGGATGATGAAGAGGTTGAAACAGAAGTGTGGAATTGGCCGAGACAACAGTCAAGACTTCTGTGCTGCAGGTTCCATGCAATGGTAAAGCGATGGGACAAGTGTATCAATGTTGGTGGAGGATATGTTGAGAAATAAATGTTTCTTCCAGGTTCGAATATCACATCTTTTACATGTCATATCCATTTGTGACCTACTTACTGACTCTCCCCCACATATGCCACACACCTAAAAATAAGGGAACAGTGCAACAGCAAGATCTTGCTATCATTTAAATGCAGCTATAAGAGCAGGCAAGGTGCAATCAAGTCACGAAGAAGTTAATGATGCTGTTTCAAATGCAGAGGTTATAAAGAATCCATGAGAAGATCATCAGTGGTGAGCAGATAATTATATGGACGGATGAAATCATAGATGTAACGACTGTAAGCACAGATTAAATTTTAAACAGTACAGTCATGTCAGTAAATAACCAGCTGAGCTACTGACAAATGTTTCATTTATGGGAATATCTGAATTAACTACATAACTCACACAATTTCTAGGATTTGAAACAATGACTCTACAACTTTAGGTCTTCAAGTTGGTAAGTGTTCAGACAGTGGACTCCTGAGTTGTGACTGTGTAGATACCAGTGCTCTCTAAGCACAAGAAAGTCTCATATTCCTGATACAAAAGGGCAGCTTCTCACTATTCACACTGGCTTGGACAGGGTTCTACTTCCTCCCCCCCCCNCACAATCCATGACACTTTGAAATTACAGCAAAAGCACAAATTTTCACATTATGTTTCATCATACTTTCTCAATTAGCAATTATTGTGAAAGGGCAGCCTGACACAACTACGTTGCAACATTCCTACTTCTCCTGACACAGCTCCTCCTCTGCCCTACCACAGTTCTGAATAACATTCTTTGTCACACTGCCTATACATCCCCTCTCCTCCCCAATCATGCTGACCCTGAAGATGGATGTAGCTTGTTCTTCCAAAACACTGGTATCCACCTCCTCAACTCAGGAGAGCACACTCTGGACTACTGACACTAGTAATGTTAAGTACTGCTGTCTGGTATGACTATAGATTTCACACAAAAATGATCAACACTGCAATAATGACTAAAGTGTATCTTTCACTACCAATTACTGCTGCTATCTTCTACCTCTACTTGTAAATATTACCAAATATGACTGCTAACTATCATAATCACAGAATGGCATTAGCCAATTATAAATATGGATACTTAAAGAACATGATTAAGAGAATTAAACAAACCTTAAGAACAGGAAGATGTAGACTGATATCTTTAGTACTACACTGCTGAAGTTACATCATGCTATTCTTAGATAAGCAGTACTTCAGAGAGAGGTAACGTTAAGTACTGTGTCTGCAAACCATCATTTGAAACTGGGTGTGAGGGTTAACACAATTAATACCACCTAGGAAGAAATGAGTGCTGAAGTTTTCACACATACCCTGGGAGTTAGACATGAAGAGGTTCAGAAGGGAGGTAGTGCGGCGGGATGTTTTGCTTTCTTTTGGTTTCTGGCCACCAGACTCTAGATTACCTTCTTTTTTGGAAGGCTTATCACCATTTGTTGTTTTATCTGTGGTATCAGGTGTCTGGTTACTAACTGAAGCTAATCCTGACATATTCAGTTCCTCAAATTCTATAGAACCTGTAAACAGAACAACAAATTATTACAACTGTAGACAAAATGAAGAAAGTTCTTTGAGGAAATTGATTCAAATCTGACACTGAGATCTGAGCTTCCCATGTTGGTGGGCGTTAATACTGTACATAATCAGGTGAATATAAATTTAAGATTCAAGTCTTCTGGAATGGGATACCACACATAGGTGCCTTCATAGAAAGATACATAATTCACTGAGATTTATTCCAGAATAAGTTGTAAACAGAGATATTACTACAACCTGGAATCTAGTTGTTATGACTGAATAAATACAACTCTGAACTTTTTGCTTCTTTACCTTCAGAAATCACCACATGCTCTGTATTTTATTTACACGATTCATGTAACTCCACAGTATACACTAGAAACAAGCTACACACTTGAGCATGGGCTACTAGTAATATGGCTGGACACACAGTGCGCACATGCACTGAATTCAAGATGTACACTTTGAATAATTCTATAAAATGTTTCTGTATTAAACAATGTCTACCACTGAGTTGCAGTGATGTTACTGTAAAATTTGTCATTAAAATTCTTACTTCTAGTATGTCTTGACTCAAACTTTCCAAATTTGATTCATGTTAAAAAGCATTTTCTTTTTAACTCAGAATCACTATATGAATGTAACCAAAAAATTCGGTGTACTCCTTCTAAATCAAACTGGGACACACCATGTACTAATAAGGAGAATAAGTGGAAGGAATAATTACAATCTGACTGTGGAACTACGAGGATAAGTCAATAAATAAGTTACAAATGGATACAGAACTTAAATAAGAGTACTGATTTGAAAAATGCTTTTATTTCTCAACATAATCTCCCTGTACATTGAAGCACTTGTCCCATTGTCTCACAAGCCCCTGAAAACCAGAAGCATAAAATTCTTTAGGCTGTTGTCAGAACCAGGCGTGTTCACATGGCATGGTCTACCTCATAATGCATGACAGGTTAGGTTTTCACAAAGTCTGTGCACGATGGGTGCCGCGCATGCTGACCCCACAACACAGAATGCAAAGAATGGGTCTTGCATTACAGCATCTCAATCACTACCACAATGAAGGACACGATATGCTAGCCCGAATTGTCACAGGCAACGAGTTTTTGGTTCACCGTTACCAGCCCAAGACAAAGCATGCATCAATGCAGTGGAAACATCCTGCATCACCTGCCAAAAAAAAGTTTAATGTGACACCATCCTCCAGGAAAGTGATGCTCACAGTCTTCTGGGATCACAAAGGCATGCTGCTCACCACATTCCAGCTCCAAGGCAACACAGGATGTTTCCACTGCATTGATGCACGCTTTGTCTCGGGCTGGTAATGGTGAACCCATGACTCATCACCTGTGACAATTCGGGCTAGCATATTGTGTCCTTCATCATGGTAGTGATTGAGATGCTGTAATGCCAGACCCATTCTTTGCATTTTGTGTTGTGGGGTCAGCATGCACGGCACCCATCGTGCACACTTTGTGAAAACCTAACCTGTCATGCATCATGAGGTAGGCCATGCTGTGCGAACACGCGTAGTTCCGACACCAGCCCAAAGAATTTTATGCTTCTGGTTTTCAGGGCCTTGTGAAACAATGGGACAAGCGCCTCAGTGTACATGGAGATTATGTTGAGAAATAAAAGCATTTTTCAAATCAGTACTCTTATTTATTTAAGTTCTATATCCATTTGTAACTTACTTATTGACTTACCTACATATATGTGAAATATGTGTTGGTTTGAGGATTGGAAACTTGTCATAACACTGGGGCTTGTATATCAAACTTCTAGGTGAGATGCCCATAATGAGAAATTAGCAGCAACGATTAATATGAATTAGTAAGAACTACTCACAGCCTACTTTAGGATACATAACAATGTTCATAAAAACTAAAAACCCAAATTCAGTTGCCCTACAGATTTCAATACTGCACATTTCACTTGATGCAGATAATTTACAGATATGACTTTACAAGAGAATGAAAATATTTGTTAGGAAACGAGTGTAAAGTGAGTACAAGTAGTAATGATATAATGTATGATTCCAAATATGTCAACCTAAGACAAAGGACAACTAATAACTCTTTTATAACATATTATTTTATTTATAAACTATATTTCCATTAAATCTGTAGATATATGGATACTACTTTACATGAAACTAGAGGAAGTGCCCATTCTTTGCTAGAGTTTTTTGGTTACACAGTATGACAATTAAGTTCCCGAAATGACCTATTACAGTAATACTACTACTGTCATCTATTGGGGATGACTGGGACTAGTCAGAGAGAATGTTTATTTATATGATGTGCAAGTTTCAACTTGTTTGGTTGATTCATGCGAGGATGACAACTGTTTTGGTGTAAGTTAGTTTTTACATTGTGTTGAAGATTTCAAAATGGAAGAGCAGTGATTAAGTTTTGTGTAAAATTAGAGAAAAGAGCTACTGAAACGTTTGAAATGTTGAGTAGTGTTTACGGTGAAGAATGTTTATCAAGAAAAAGTGTGTCTGAATGGCATATAGGGTTCAAAGAAGGGTGAGAGTCGTTACAAGATGAAAGGAAAGGCCAGAAGAGAAGAATCAATGGAAGTCATTCAAAAGTGTTTGGCCGAAGATCAAACTCTGAGCGTTTGGATGTTAGAAAAAATGATAGCAACCAACAGAGGGACAGAATGTTAAGATATTAGTTGATGATTTTAAAAAGAAAGAAGTGTGTGCTCATTTTGTTCTTCATTTGTTAACACCAGATCAAAAACATCAACGCGTTGCATCGTTTATTCAATTTGTTGAATTGACTTATTATGATAGAAATGTTTTAAAAAGGGCTGTAATGGATGATGAATGTAACAAAACGTCACAGTGCAACTTCAGTGAGTCCAAAAATCTGAAAGCTCAGAAAATGAGAATGCAAAAATCATGGGTGAAAACAATGTTGACCACATTTGTTTATGCTAAAGGTATCATTCATCAAGAATTTGTGCCAGAAAAACGGACTTTAAATGGTAAATTTTATAAAGAGGTGATTAAGAGATTGGTCACTCAAAATTATCACATCTGACCTGAGTTTCAGGAAAGTGGGTCCTGTTATCTTCTGCATGACACAACACTGGCACATTCTTTGGGTGTTGTCTCCAAGATTTTGGTGAAACGAGGGATCCCTGTGTTATCCCATCCACCCTACCCTCATGATTTAGTGCCAGCTGACTTTATTTACTAAATTAAAAACTGTAATGAAAAGGACAAGATTCGAGGCTGTTTCATCGATCCAGCAGACTGTGATAACAGAACAGAAGGCAATATGGGAAGAAGCATTTTCTCACACATTTGATTTGTTGTATGAGTGATATAAACATTGTGTGGAAGTTGGTGGGGACTATAGTGAGTGATGGTATTAATAAATATTTTTTATCTCTTCTCTGTGGTTTTCATGGCCTCAGTTCGGGAAATTAATCGCCACGCTGCGTATATAAATTGCACTGAAACTGCGCATTAGATCATTTTAACTAACTAACTCCAACAAGCAGAATAATTATTCATATAATATAGGTAGGAGTCAGCGGCCTCCGTAGTCTAGAGGTAATGTTCCCACCTCATGACTCGTAGTACACGGGTTCAAATACCCGGCGGAGGTCGTGGAATTTTTAAGGGCGGAAAAATTTAGGGAACAAGTCCTCCAGGAGGGACTTTAAGCCGTGGGTCCCGTGTCGTAGCTTTACGGCACGTAAAAGAACCTCATATCTTCTAAGGAGATCACTGAGCCAAATTCAAGGACATTTCCCACCCAACAGCAGTCTCCAACGCCTCTGATAGATGGGGGAAGCATTATAGATACCGCCAAGCCAGTAGAGGCCAATCTCGCTGGCTTCGTCGGGACTGATGGTTAGCACAAGTATCGGTAGGGTATAGAGACTGGTAGAATATCAGAGACAGAAGCACACTAGATCAAACTGGTCATGGTGCATGGGGAAACCCACCCTCTCCAATAACTAACTAACTAACTAACTAACTAGGTAGGAGTCACTCAGAAAGTCAAGAAATTCATTGAAACATTCATAAAACCACTACAGGTGTTATATAGGGCTAGATGAATCCAGTCCACATTCTCCCACCTTACTCTCTGGGAACCATTGTAATACTATTCTCTCAACTATACCTAGGTCTCCTTGGTGGTCTCTTCCTGTAACATTTTCTGAACAAAATATTGCAAAGTCACCTATCTTTCCTAGGCCCCTTGTAACTCTTGACAACCTGTCACTTTCTTACAATGAGTAACTGTTACACCCCCACACAACCTCCAAGCTGAATGTTCACACCCTGAGAGGTGTCTATGACTGCCTATTTATAGCTACCCTTCATATGTGAAGGCAGTCTCTTCCAACTCCAACATGAAGAAGTACAATGGCAATGTGACTAGGGACTAACTTAATATGAATTATAAGTCACATATTCCTACTGACCAATGCCTCATTTTTTGCCGCCACAGAACTGAAGAGCAGTTGCTTCATGTGCAGCAGTGGTTGTCATGGGTCACTTTTACATCAAACAGGCATTAGTACCAAAACCAGGTTAACTTTCTGAGAAAATAACTACAGCTCTCAAATTGGCATCATACATCTCAATGACAATTTCTGAAAGCCCCCTCTCTATGCCTTTTAAAAAACATACAACAAAATTTTTAAGGTCTTTCATTCTGGTCCGTCACACTAACAAATTAACAATCAAGTTCCTTCCGTCAAATGTGACACTTTTATAAGTTTTCCACCTCGTCACCACCTGCCTTACATTTCTTTTTCTACTATAAATGCCTCTGATGATGGCTCCGTGGTGAGCCGAAACATGTAAGGCAGGTGGTGACGAGGTGGAAAACTTATAAAAGTGTCACATTTGACGGAAGGAACTTGATTGTTAATACAACAAAATACTCCAATCCCATCTGTTAATGACTAATCGTCCTTCTAAATACTGAATATTTATTTAAACATTTACATGACAGCTTATTATCTGATACCTTTACCTTGGGCATGCAACAGCCCATGTACACAGCCAAACTGCCCAAATGCTGCACTTCTTCAATATTAACAATATAACTGCCAAAGTAAAATATAGCCATCAGACCTGCAGTACTGTGAAATTTATAATATCCTATTCCAGGACAACAAATGGTTATACCCAAGCCAAAATCTGGCCAACAACCCCATACTACAAGGTACATCCCTATTCCTGAATGATAAAATTTAAAGCCCTGTTATGGTAAAGATAACTTCATTGTGCTTAAAAAATCCAGGTTTCATAGTTATAAGAATTTATTCATGATTTATGTATGTCCAAACTACAAGAATTTTCAAAAGCATACTAAATGTAAAGTCCCTTCTCTATGAACCACTCCCATAAAATGTATCTCAAAATTACACTTACACAAATAGTTGATAATGCGTTTCAAGTATTTCACGCAGTCAACAGAACACAATCTACACTCACTCACTTGAAGTGGAAAAACAAACTGCAAAACTGTTACCTTGGATATTAATTTGCATGCAATTATACTAGCTACTATATAATGATTCATATTAATGCTTCACACAGTTCATAAGGGATTAGGACATACAAGTCAATTAGCAAATACACAATAATCACACTTCTGCAAGCAGGGTATGACAGCTTCCAATGAATGAACATACATATAAAAAACACAATTTATTGGTCTCCTTTCACAAATCTACTGTCTAGTGTTATTTCACAATTCAAAAGCCCACTTCCCAGGAAGTTCATGTACCACTACTCATGGAAGCAAAAATAAAATCTGAATTTTTAATGTCACTGTAACAACTTACACCTACAACCATTACAATATCATAAAAATCTTTTCACTGGCACGTCTTTATTTACATTTCCCAGTCAAAATTCCCTAAGATAAACTTACAATTTTATTAAACCTTTAAATGTATAAAACCTACACAAAAACATGGTGTTAATATACAATGTAAATAAAGTTTGCTTTTTTTACTGGAGATCATTCTACAAAAATATTCTATTAACATTTATTTCAAATTGAAAAAATTTCTTAATTGCAAGAGATCTGCTTTACCATTAAAAGATTTTAAGCTATTAAAGATAAGAGGACACACACCAAGTCACAATCAACAGACAATCGCCCTGCTCATACAAATTTCCTGAAGACCATGAACTATGAAACAGGAACCTCAAATTTCCCCGCAATAAATGTCAGTGACTTTATACATGCATGTGTGATTATTCTGATCAAGATTCCATACCAGTTTCAGTTGTGATAGCACAACCAATCTAGGACTCACATCACTAATGCGGACAGTACATATCAACTACTCTACAAATGCTCCACAAAATACAGGGGTCCAGATGAAAGGTATCCAAATTAATTCATTACATCTCAGAAAGAGTTTATTATACACATGAATGGGTTACACCATTACAAAGGGAAAGTATCAAAGTTTTTCTGCGTATATAACTATCTCAATAAATCTACACCTAGGCTACCTTGGTGGCACGACAAATATCCAGGCTTGAAGCATGTTTGGCGTTACCATAGCCACAGTGTCCCTTATGCGGGCTTTCAGATGTAGAAGGTCATTGATCTTAACCTGGGAGACAATGTTCCTAACATAACCCCACAAGTAAAAATCCACTGGGGTTAAATCTGGCGACCTAGGAGGCCAAGCAATTGGTCTATGTCTGCCAATTCATATCCCAGCCATCTCTCTGTCCAGGTGATTCCTAACATGGTGGCAAAAATGTGGTGGCATATGCATGTAAGCTGGGTATGAAAAAAAAAAACTTCCAGTTTTCCTTTCCGATGACATAAACCGGATACGTGTATGACAATTGGTTTCTGAGGTATATAAATTTTATTTTGGATAACTTTCATCTGGACACCTTATATATTCAGCAATGTGATTCAAAGTCAATATGGAAATCTTGACTCCTACTGTTGAATCAAATCCAAAGTTAATATTTTCAGGCAAAATCCTTATTTCACTCAAAAATTTCATTCTGGAGTTCAACTAATTCAAACAGAGGACTAATATTCTATACATGCAGAGCAAACAATAAATAAAGGAACAAAAGAAAAGACAGGATATTTCCTAAAACTAAAATCTTTTGCTTCATGAGAGAGAATGGAATGAATTCATTTTGCTGCATGCATGTATCTATTCAAAATACCTATGCAGAATTAAATCACACACTTCAAAATAAATGCCAAAAACAACAAAACATCCATACAGATATGACACATTAGCTATCCAAAAGGTTCAATACTTTTGGCATTCATCTGGTAATATTTCTGAGCTGCTGCAATAGCAGAAACTTTGATGTTTAAAAGTTTATGGCAGACTGGCTTGAACAGGTTAATACAAAGTAAGAAAAGTATTAAAAACAGTTACCTGGCTTCTCTAGTCCAGTGTATTTGTTCAGTACAAACTGCTCAAGAAGTTTATCCACAGTCATTTCCAAACATTGTCGTTTAAATTCTATGTGAACCTAGAATCAATTAAAAAAATCAGATGTTTCCAATGCAAGAAAGCTTTGTCATCAAGCAGGAACAGCACACCCATATTGCTCCAAATCAACAATTCTCTCCTCCAAAATACAAAACTGCTTTTAATACCAAACACCTCACAATTTTATTTTTAAGCCACTTTACTGTGTCACTGATTCTTAATAGCATTACAGAGGGAAGCAATGTATCAATTTACATAAAAAACCATAAATGTATCAACATATGAGAATATTTATGAAAGATGTAATTGATAACAATATAATTAGCTCACAAGATAAAAGAAATAGCAATATGAAATTTGAAGTTCAGATCATTCTAGGTGGGTCCCCTGTCACCATGGCATGCCGTGTCCTCAGGTTGCGGATGGAGGAGACGACCTCCAGGTATGGAGGGAAGCTGCCAATATACTGTGACGTATTTGCGCTATGCAGGACACCCCTTCCCCCACCAGCGGTGGCATATAAGCAGTCACAGAGAGCTGACAAGGGGTGGCCCTCCAGCTTGGAGGTTGGGCATGGGGCTAACAACTTCTCACCCTAAAAAATAAGCTTGTCATGAAAATGTTCAAAGTCTCGGACCTGGACAGATTCCTCTGGATAAACAACCTAGGCTAGAGAAAATGGATATAAGATTAGATACTTGCAATGTTACAAGTATGTTTTGGGCAGGTTCACTCAGGGCAGTGGCAGAAGAAATCTCAAAATATAAGTTAGATTTAGTGGAAGTACAGAAGGTCAGATGGGATGAAGGTGGCAGTGGGCCAGCAGGCAAATATACATTTTTCTATGGAAAGGGGAATGAAAAACATGAATTACTTACAGGTTTTTTTTTGTACATAAGAGAATTTTATCATCAGTTAAGAGGGCAGAGTTCGTTGGTGATAAATGGCATATATAATACCAAGAGGGCACTGGTGTGATATCTTCATTGTGACTGTTCATGCCCCAACAGAAGATAAAATTATGTAAAGGACAGGATCTACAAAGAACTAGAACATGTATCTGATAAATTCCCAAAGTATCCTATGAAAATTTTGTTAGGAGATTTCAAAGCCAAAGTGGGGAGGGAAGACATTTCCAAACCAACAATTCGGAATGAGAGTTTACATGAAATTAGTAACAATAATGCAGTTAGAGTAGTAAACTTTGCCACACTGAAAAATCTTACTGCCAAAACTACAATCTTCCCACATTGTAACATCCATAAATTTACTTGGACATTTACTGATGGGAAGATACACAATATCGGCTGCTGGTCTATGCCAATGAAGTGAACCTACTGGGTGATAATATAGATACCATAAAGAGAAACACACAAACTTTAATTGACACTAGTAAGGAGATTGATCTAGAAGTAAACACAGAGAAAACTAAGTATATGCTGCTGTCTTGTCACCAAAATGAAAAGCAAAATCATGACATACAGATAAGTAACAGACGTTTTGAAAATGTGGTACTGTTCAGATATTTGGAAACAATAACAAATCAAAACCTGATTCAGGAGGAAATTAAAAGGCGATTGAACTTGGGTAATGCTTGCTATCATTCAGTTCAGAACCTTCTGTCTTCCTGTCTCTTGTCAAAAAACATAAAAATTAGAATATACAAAACTATAATTTTGCCTGTGGTTTTGTATGGGTGTGAAACTTGGTCTCTTACATCAAGGGAAGAACATAGACTGAGGGTGTTAGAGAACAGAGTGTTGAGGAGAATATTTGAACCGAAGAGAAATGAAGTGACAGGAGGTTGGAGAAAAATGCATAATGAGGAGCTTCATAACTTGTATTCTCCTCCAAGTATAATAAGAATGATGAATAAGAATGGGATGGGCAGGGCATGTTGCATGAATGGATGAGAGAAGAAATGCATATAGAATATTGGTGGGAAAGCTGGAAGGAAGGAGCCTACTGGGAAGACCAAGGTGTAGGTGGATGGTTAATATTAAAATGGATCTCAGAGAGATAGGATGGAATGGTATGCATTGGACTAATCTGGCTCAGTATAGGGACCGCTGGAGGGTTCCTGTGAACATGGTAATGAACCTTCGGGTTCCATAAAATGCTGCTTCTCAAGAAGGGCTCAGCTCCATGTGTGAGCGAAGAGGCTTCAACAGCTACATGACAACACTGTCACAAGAGCTGAATCTCTGTTGTTATAAACACTGAGGCTCCCCCCACTTCTAGGGGAGCTGCCCTTCCCAAAGAGAACTGTCTGAGCTGAGATGCGGCACAGCAAAGACATGTGTGAAGAACCAGACGTGAAGCACAGAATGGTATAAGAGTGAGCTGAGTGCAACAAAGCAGAGTAGTCAGTTCAGTGTAGTGATATTAAGGTGAAATGTAGTGGACAAAATGATATCAAAATCACAAGTGGCTAGTGGTAAGACAATAAATGTTCCACACAATGACAAACGTTACAATATACTTGGGTACATGCAAATGCACTGCAGTATTATACAAAATCTTAGTTTACATGTATAGACACAATTTAGTCTTCTCTGCAGCTGAAGCTTATGTTAAGTATTGTTAAATGTGTTGTTTACTTTCTCTCTTTAAGTCGTTATATTCTCCTACAAACGGGGCATGAGGTAGGTGGGATCAAGAGGTTTCTGAACAGCCTTGTGAGCTTTCTAGTGATTACAGTTACTTGGTATTACATTAATGGCATTCTGTTCATTCTGGCCTGTGTGGAATTGGTTCTGGAATACAGCACATTTTGTTGATCAGTGTGCATATCATACTGGAGCATGAAATTTAAGTACAAATTTAATTTACATTCTACAAATGCATAGCAGGAAAGCATGATGGATACAGAACAAGTCATACAATTTACAATAAATGTGGATTTAAATTTCAATTCCAAGTACTGTTTTCAAGATAATGAATGATAAAGAACACAAAAACTTTGACATTAATGAAAATCTTATAAATAAACTGACAAATTACACTGAATACTTGAACTAGTGGTAATAGAATGAGTAAGAATCTGTAAAATGTCATTACACTCAGTAAAACAACTAAGAATTTGGTAATTAATCCTCAATAAACACATACAAATGAATTATAAACATAAAGAATTTACAAATTTATGAGTTCATCCAGAATAAGTATTATTTTAATATGTTTAAGAGTGGTTAAAAACTAAGTACAGAGAATTCAAAAACACAGTGAATATGGAAAATATGTTAAAAATTTGCTATCTTTAATTACAGAATTAATTATAATTTATAAATGTAAGTATAAGAACAGAAATGTAACATTAATAGATAGCAAAAGATCACCTGAAGAACTTTTCTGAATATCAGAGCACATAAAATACTGTCACATGTGTCTGCCTTGATTGACAATACCATAGGCATTTATAAGATATCATTATACTCAAGATAATAAAATATACAAAATTGTCAGATAATTCTCAACAGCCTCATAAATAATTAATTATATACACAACATTTACAAATTATGAAGTCACAGGAATATATAAATTTATATCAAGATCTTCAAAGATATTTAATAACTTTAAAATAAAAGAGAAAGTGAAAAATAATATGATGGTGAAATATTAGTTATAATTTAAAATGACAGTACTGAGTATCAGATTTATGCTATCCAACAGGAATTTCCAACGAGATACAGTACATACTAATTTTGAATGTTATGTACTTGAAAATATTCTTCTAATGAATAAAATGAACATTCATATAAAAATTTCTTCAGAATCAAATCTCTTCAGACTGCCTGACTTTTGTTTAACATAAGAAGGCAGCACACTGAAAACCTTTGCACCTAAACAGTAGACTCCTTTCTGATATTTAGTTAAATCTGGTAAAGGTTGATGTAAGTTTTAAATGTCGTCTCACATCAGTGTGGTATACATCAGAATTAGCCACATGCTCTTTCTTATTTCTGATCACAGAAAGATGATGAGAAAAAATATACTGGGATGGAAGATGCAAAATTTTCAATTTCCTACACGAGTCTTGGCTTCTATAACCAAGAGTGATTATAATTATTTTCTTTTGTAACCTGAAGATTTTTACACTGTCTGGGGAATGTCCCCAGAACAATAATCCAATAATAGAGTGAAAGTAGGAACAATAATTAATTTTTAAAATATTGTTGGATCATGTGAGATAATAGTCGAAGTACATGATCTTTTCTGGGATTATCTTACGATGCTGTCAATATCTTAGGACCTTACGGCATCAAGTAGTAGGACTGGTAAACAATGAGTTGGGAAGGAAGTGAACAGAAGTGGCTGTGACCAAATCCAGGCACTATTCTTCCACTTGGGATACAAACTCAAAACACGTTACAATACTATAGACCTACCTGTATTTAAATTTATTCAACCTCATTTTTATGTCATCTCATGGCCTATTTAATACTTTTTTTATGTTACACTGAAGTATGAATTAGTTATTTCAACCATAGTGTTCAACAACATCCAACACTTTTTACGAATATTCACACTTAACACTTAATATTTTATACTGTCGTTTGCTTTTTCGCGGCATTTTCCTTTTTACGGATATCCATATGAAGCCTACATAATATTAGCTTGTCACTTAATAAACTGTTCTCTTCACTCTGAAGATAGTCTAGTAAGGATTCCAAATGATTAAGAGCAGCACCATGTGATACTTTCTTACTAGCAGCACTGTCCACCTCTTCCTCATTCTCACTTTCTTCCTGCTCTTCTGGCTGCACCCCCACTGAACTTACGATTTTGTCACTGCTTAACATTTCGAAGCCCGGCTCACACGAGTTCCTGTTGAATACTTAACACAATACGCTTCCTTTCACATTCTGACATTTTGCTAACGCACTTGAAGATCGATACAAAGAGACTAACTGGGGCGATGTATCTGTCCTTGAAACTTTCCACAAATACTTGCATTCTTTCACCCCTACCCTAGAACATTGCGTTAGCATAACGGAACCAAAAATGCAGAGCTCGGTTCACACTAGTGCAAAAATAGCGTTACAATTCACCAAGCGAAACAAAAGTGATTGAATATTAAACAAAATATAAGCCTCAAAAAAGCCCCAGTTAAGCCGCAAATCGGCTTATCCACCCCCGGATAATCGAGAGTTGAGTGTACTTCCTTACTCTGCCATGAGCAAGGAACCCACACCACATATAATTTAACAATTTTAATAACTCTGCCTTGCTGATGAATGAAAATCCATATCGTGTTTAATGGTTTCAGGTTGGTGACATACTGTACCAAATAGAAATTATGACCAAAACATTAAAAGATGTAAGTATGAAAAATGTGAAGAACTGTATTAATGAAACACACCTTATTAAATAAGGGATACCATTTCATTATTCCTTTATTTAAAGGGCACAAGACTAGAGCTCACCTGTCCAATGAGATCATGATTATTCTGCAGTACTTCAGCATAGGTATTGAGAAATTCTTTCATTTGTTTAATATGTGATTCTTCTACATCTTGAAAGTGCTGGAACAGAATGGAATGTGTGATCATAATTATTACCCCTTCAGAGTTTTGGTGACACTAGCATGTCCAGCCTTATGCTGTGCATATACACTCCATCATCACAGGACAATAACCATACACATGTGAGAGCTCTGTAAGATGTCTGTATATGCTTCTGGCATGCACTGGCAGTAACAAGAAAGTCTTACTGAAGCTTCTGCTTTGCTAATGAGGTCCCAACTTTCATTTTAAAATACTGAGGAAAATGTTAGTAGTGCATAAATCATGGTAGCTGAAACAAGTACAAGCTAATGCAGTAATCAGAGGGCATTCCATGCTTCAAACCTGACTGCTGATGAAGTGAATAAAACTCTACAAAACTGTGAATGTGAGAAAAGTGATACCAAACATTCAGACAGTCAGCCGCACGCAGATACTGATAAGAGAACCAGAAATGAAATTAGTGAAGTTAAATTTGTAATGCGTCATACTAAATTAAAGGATTCCAGCAAATATCCATTTCTTTCGGACCTACAGTGAAATAACAATGCAACTTTCATTCTGACGGTTCACAAGTCTGATGCCTCAAACTCAGGTGTTTTTACTATTGAGACCAACAGGTATACACATCAAGTGATCAGTTTGTTAATGTTGATCGTTAGAAATAAGTATAACTCTCTGAAAGAATACCGATTAAAGTTATATTCCTCAATTAGTACCTCATGGCACAAACCTGTGCAAGAGAAGGGAAGTGAAAGGGAAACAGGACAGAAGGGCAAGCAAGCCTGATACATGCCCCTCAAACGCAGCAGAAAGCCTCTCCAGTACTATCACCCACAATGAATATATAAGACACGCTACCAAAGAGCATGGGAGAATACAAATAAACAGCAAAATCTGACCATCACAGCAGCCATGTAACTGAAAACCGTTCTTATGGGAACTGATATACAAGTACCTCTTGCCATACAACTAACTAAGTATGGGGAAACACAGTCTGTCACAATCCAAGTACCACTGTCTGATCATCAGCTCCAAGTTCTGTATTACTTTTGATTCTCATGACACCGATGAATGCGTGTACCAGAGCTGTACTCTCTACCACTGGAGAGTGGGGAAGCTCTCTTCATGTCTTCTTCAGGGCTAACATCAGTGGGGTTCATGATGATTCTCTCCATGCTGTCTACTCATGTGTTCTTCTGTCACATCTTCAGTATGTCTGCAGACAGCAGCCCATCCTTCTTCTCTCACAGCAGGAAATTGTTCCTGTGCCGGAAGCTGAATATCTGCCCACCCTTCTCTCACAGCAGGAAACTGAATATCTGCCCACCCTTCTTCTCTCACAGCAGGAAACTGTTCCTGTGTCAGAAGCTGAATAGTTCCCAGTTCAAATATCACATTTTTGTGGCCATCTTGTTTCTCACAGTACCTCAGATTCATCCTATGGACTTCAAATCAGGGCGGTATGCAAGCAGTCTGATCACTGTATATACATGCTTAGCAAGCAAAACATCAATACACGTCACAGCAGTATCCAGCCAGAACAGCATTTCAGTTTTCCTTTTTTGCAACATTCTCACAAACGAGATCAACATATTTCTATAGGTACTACACCTGCTACAGCTGCTGCCAGAGAATACAGAATCATCCATTCTATTCACAGACAAAAATTGTTTTCTGTGAACGTGCCATCAGACAGCACTCTACTATTCCTCTATAAAACTGTCCCAGTAACTATGGCAAGAGACTGATTCCTTCCAATTCCTAGAATGCTCCATTTTCCAAATAATGAAGCACAAACAGCTGAAGAATGACTTCAAAGGGCTTGTGACATTTTCAGCAAGTCAGGATCTGGGTTCACCACTCTAAATGTCACTCAGCTTATAATGATAACTGATACACCAGTCCTGCATGTTTTCTCTTTCTCCACAAACTAAAGACCAATTCCTGTGGTACACAACAAGGCAACAGAAAAGGTCTGCCCCCTCTACCATAGAAGCTTTCATCTAGCAAAGCATACTCCATGACCAGCAATTAAATTATGGCCATATAGTGGTGTGACAGACAGGACATTAGAATACTTCTGTAAATACTGGAAAATAAAGTACCAATTCTGAAGCCACAATATATTATCACATGTCACTGTCTAGCAATGTGGTTTGGACTAATAACTGGAGTTAATGAATGCTTGTAACTTGTAACCACAAATCATTATAACATTTTCACTAACCTACACACCCTACCAATCACTGCTGCAAATGCTAAGCCTTCACTTGTCATTGCTTGGTAACTAAATCTAATAATGCAATTCAAGACTCTCAGCCACTGAACCTGACCTCCGACTTACAACTGTCAACTTGCAACATGACTCTCAACTACAACTGACTGGCTTGTCCTGTTGGCTGTTATACAGCCTCAGAGTGGACTGCAGAGAAAACAGTGTTTCCCAGAATTCATCCATTGTTCAGTGATGTGTTAAGTGGGTTGTTGCCTAGCAATGGCCCAGGTATTGTTGGCAGGGGTGTGTTTTGGTTGCTGTGGAAACATGTTTACTGGCTGTTACTTAGCAAAAGACGACTTTTCTGGTCCTGATATTCTACCTTTCAGTCATCACGTAATAGCATTATCGACAAAAACATTAAAATGAGTGCAGTGCATTCATCCTTTCGTAAATCTGTGAAATGGCATAAAATATTGGTACTTTACATTGCTCACTTAGCACTGTTCAATGCATATGCACTGCATCTCATGCAAAATGAAAAGCACATTCCCTTTCCAGATTTTGAAATGAGCATTATCAGAGGGTTTCTGAAAGAAGAATCTCACCCAGGTGTGGACAGTGTTCAACTGAAGAAATTTCTCAAGATCTGAGAGACTGTCACTTTACAGATTACATGCCCAACACTATTTCCCAAAAGAATGCAATGATGAAATTTCATGAGCATACATCTTCTATCATGAATCCTAGAACGGGAAACACAGCAGATATATGAGGTATATCAACAAAAGAAGTCCCGTATAAGATTTGAGGTTTTCATGGTGGTGACTATGAAGAAAGCAGTCTTCTGGAATGTGGCACCGTGTAGATATTGTGTTAACCGATGTTTTGGAGGAACGTATCACCTCCATCTTCAGAAGATACGTTCCTCCGAAATGTCAGTTAACACAATATCTACACAGCGCCACATCCCAGAAGACTGCTTTCTTCAAAAGAAGTCCCATTTGCAATACTGCAGCAACAGCACTGTGATGATGATGGTGAGCATGTGTGCAGAGTTTGCTGGTTCTCTGGGAAGGCACAGACGTCATTTGTAGACAACTGAACCGAGTTATGCATCATCATGTGTGTTGGCAATGTTCAAGAAAACTGAGAAGTCTGCAACATGTGAAATGCAGTCTGTAATCTGTTTCTTGAATGCAAGAAACATGAAACCAGTCTCTTCTTCATAAAACTGTGTCTGACAAACTTCGTTTTCAGAAATTGTGTTCATGTTGGGTGCTGAAGATGCTTAAGGAAGAACACAAAATGAAATGGCAGGCCAGTGCATTAACACTTCTGACATGATACAGTGAACAAGGCAAAGATTTCTTGAGCCTCACAGTCACAGCAGACGAGACAAGGGTGTCACACACAACCGCTTAATAGAAGCAGCAGTCCATGGAGTGGAGGCACACATGATCGCCAATAAAGGAAAAATTCAAACAGACCATTTCAACTAGCAAGATCTGTGCAGAGCGTTTTTGGGAGAGAAACACGTTCTGATTGTGGAATTTTTGCCTCAAGGCTCAATAATCAATGCAGGTGTCTACTGCAACACACTTAAGAAAGTGTGTCATGTGATCCAGAACACACTACTTGGCATGCTTAGTCCAGTGTGCTGTGATGCTTCATAACAATGCCCACCCCCACACTGTAGCTGCAACCAAAGAACTCATTGCGACATTTGGCTTAGAACAATTACATCTTACCCCCTACAGCCCAGACTTAGCGCCAAGTGAATTCATGTGTTCCTACATCTGAAAACTTTCCTCAGTGGTTGGCAGTTCCATGGTGATAACGAGGCCAAAGAAGCCATTAACAAGTGACTTGCATCACAGGTGGCATCATTCTATGATGCAGGGGTACAAAAACTAGTACCCTACTATAAGAATTGCCTCAACAATGGTGGAAACTATGTTGAAAAGTAGTCCACAATACGTACATCAAATGGCAATATAAATGGTTTGGAAATAAACTGTTTTCTCCCAATAGCCCATCAGAAATTACTTTCTGGATAACCCTCGTACATGCAGTGAATGTGATGTTGAACTGTGCATGGGTCTCTGCTTCAAGCATTTCACACACAGATAAAGCTCTCAAAGTACGGAAACAAAGAAGTATAATTAGTGCTCCTCTGAACTGCTTCTGACAATGAACAACTCCAGCAAGACAGTTTTCTGAAGGTTAGCACTTTCTAGCATAAAAATGTGGTTTAACCCTGTTCCTGTAATATACCACTTAAGTGAAACAAGCATCCGTTACTGTACAGGGTGACATTTGAATCTACTCCACACCTGGAAATAATCACCCTCTTTCACTGTGTCATGCACCTTCATTCACTGGCTATGAAAATGCATTTTTATCTCATTCCTTGCACATTTTTGCCTAAAAAGCCCATTATTTTAGGAAAATGTTGAGAAGATAACACATAGCAAAACGGTTAAGCAGCGTGAATACCTAAAACTGTAGTACAGTCAACTCTCGATTATCCGGGGGCGGATTAACCGGTTTGCGGCTTAACCGGGGCTTTTTTTTTTAAGTTTATATGTTGTTTAATATTCATTCACTTTTGTTTCACATGGTGAGTTTAACACTATTTTCGCACTAGTGTGAACCGAGCTCTGCATTATTTCGTCCCGTTATGCGAACACAATGTTCTAGGGTGGGGGTGAAAGAATGCAAGAATTTTTGGAAAGTTTCAAGGACAAATACACCGCCCCAGGTTATTTAACGGTACCATCTCAGTGTGAGAGTGCATTGTGAAAGTAAGTATCAGTTTCTTAATATAGATCTTCAAGTGCGTTAGCAAAATGTCGGGGTTTAAAAGGAAGCGTGTTGTGTTAAGTATTCAACAGAAACTTGAAATTATCAATCAGCTGGAAAAAGGAGCTGTAGTTAAACAATTAGCAATGCAATACGGTATTGGAGAACAAACTGTTCGTGATTTGAAAAAACAAAAGAATGAGTTAATTTCCTTTGCTTCGTCTTCTAATTCAAGCGGAATGAAGAAGAGAAAAACCATGAAGAAATCAACATACGATGATCTCGACAAAGCGATGCTGACCTGGTTTAATCAACTAAGGGCACAGGGAACAACAATAACAGGACCAGTTTGTGCTAAACAAGCTAAATATTTTTTCGAAGCACTTGAACTAGAAGGGAGTTTTGACGCTTCTTCCGGTTGGCTAACACGTTTCAAGCAGCGTCATGGAATACGAGAAATCAGTATTCAAGGTGAGAAATTGTCAGGGGACTTGTCAGCATCAGATCAATTTTGCACCAATTTTGATAGTTTTGTGAAAAGTGAAAATCTGCTGCCAGAACAAATCTATAATGCCGATGAAACGGGTCTTTATTGGAAATGCTTGCCAACCAGAACATTGGCATTTCAAAATGAAAGACAGGCTCCAGGTCACAAATCCAGTAAGGAGAGATTGACAGTCTTGTGCTGTTCTAATGCATCAGGAACACACAAACTAATACCAGTAGTTATCGGCAAAGCGAAAAGACCACGCTCTTTTAAAGGAACAGTAGCTTCAAGTCTGCCTATCCATTATTTTAACCAGAAAGTAGCTTGGATGAATAGAGCGATATTTAAAGAATGGTTTGATTTTAAATTCGTGCCTCAAGTTCGTGACCATCTAAAATCCCAAGGCCTACCTGAGAAAGCTGTGCTCCTCATTGACAATGCGCCCTCACATCCTAACGAAAGTCTCCTGAGGTCAGATGATGGAAATATTTTTGTGAAATATTTTCCCGCTAATGTTACCGCACTTATCCAACCAATGGATCAAGGAGTTATCTCAAGTATGAAGAGAATCTACAGATCAAATTTGCTACAAAAGTACATCGATGAAGGCAATGATCTGACGTGTTTCTGGAAGTCCTTTTCAGTATTAGATGCCATATACGAGATTTCAACAGCGTGGGATACAGTAAAGCCATCTGTATTGAAAAATTCATGGAAGAAACTGATGCCTTTCATCACTAATGAAGATGACGAAATCCATGGATTCACTGGATTCAGTGAAAATGAGATAGCCATAAAATTGACAAAAGTGGCTAACCAAGTTCATGGTGGTGAAGAAGTCAACGAGGAAAATATAAGAGAGTGGTTTAACTGTGACTCGTGTGAACCGGGCTTCGAAATGTTAAGCAGTGACGAAATCGTAACTTCAATGGGGGTGCAGCCAGAAGAGCGGGAAGAAAGTGAGAATGAGGAAGAGGTGGACAGTGTTGCCAGTAAGAAAGTATCACATGGTGCTGCGCTTAATCATTTGGAATCCTTACTAGACTATCTTGAGAGTGAAGAGGACAGTTTATTAAGTGACAAGCTAATATTACGTAGGCTTCGTACGGATATCCGTAAAAAGGAAAATGCCGCGAAAAAGCAAAAGACAGTATTAAATTATTTTAAGTGTTAAGTGTGACCGTAAAAAGTGCTGGATGTTGTTGAACAGTGATTGAAATAACTAATTCATACTGAGTGTAATGTAAAGAAAGTATTAAATAGGCCATGAGATGACATAGAAATGAGGATGAATAAATTTAAATACAGGTAGGTCTATAGTATTATGAAGGTATTAAAAGGTAAAAGGTAAAGTTGTTCCTCTGCTCAACGAATTAAGCCCTACGCCATTAAGGCGTGTGGGGGAGTGGATGTATAGATCCAAATTTTCTTGACCTCGGCACTAGTTGGAGGTGAGTGGTCAGCTTCACGCCCCGGCCGCTTTACCCCCGGGGAAAGAGCCCCCGGTACCCATTGGATAGGAGGTTGGATGGACCCCAGAGCCGGTCTGGACGATTTGGAGAAGTTAAAATTCTTGACCCTACCGGGACTCGAACTCCGACCCTTCACAGTCGTCCAGCCCGTATAATAAAATTTGGCTTAACCGGGTTTTCGATTAACCGTGACTTCCATCCCCACCATTAGCCCGGATAATCGAGAGTTGACTGTATAGTATATTAAATTGTGTAACAACTGCTATTCACCAATCATCCAAAGTGGTAGAATTATTTTGCATTATTCAACATTGCAAAACCCCTGTAACAATAATACCGGTCTCGGCATTCTGTTACTGGTAGTGAAAGAAATTTGCAACTGCCCTCCAACTCTGCCAATGATCACTGACATGGAAGTGAGACTAAAGAGACACCAGATGTAAATATATAGCACGGAATTCCAAAACTCTCAGTATACAGGTCCAAAGAGCCTGTTTTACATTTCAGGAGTTTCCTTTTATGTTATGCAATATTCTTCAGTTTACAGTTAAAAGTCTGTACACAAAAAGTATTAATTATGTATTAAGTATTAATTTCATACAGCTATTACAAGCAAACTTGTGAAAGATATTAAATATCTGACACCATGCTATATACATTATGTCAGCCTCTCCTTTCTCACACTTTCTATCTTCACCCTTCCCACCTTCACCATTTCTATGGAATTACAGCTTCTGATTCCAGATTTGGTGGTACTTCGGGCAAACTCGTAAATCATGGCTCCTGACCTTCAAACATATTTCTGCCCCATTTTCTCTATCACTTGCTATGCTGACAGCATGATACAGCATCAAAGTCAGAACTTACTGCAGCTTAGAAACACTAGCCCAATAAAAGCTTTCTGCCCTCAAACTGAAACTAACCCTTCATTATTTAACTCTGAAAATATGGGAAAAATAAAACCAAGTCTTCCAACTAGGTAAATATCATACTAAACTGAGGTACAGATTTTATGTAGGGAAGGGATTTTTCTTCACTGAATGGGTTAAAAGAACTAGAGGGGAAAATTATGCATTATTTACATGGGACCACAAAATTGTACAAAATGTGGGGGAATAATACTGTATTGTAGCATCCTGGTGCACATGACTTATTTATTCCTTTGGTCACGCCATAGCTCAAGTGGTTAGTCGCTGGCTTCCCACCGTGGTGGCCTGGGTTTGATCCCAGGCCTGGTCAAGTGGGATGTGGTGGACAAAGTGGTGTTGGGGTGGGTTTTCTCCAAGTACTTCGGTTTACCCTGCCAATCTTCATTCCACCAAATTCTCCATCATCATAATCACCTGGGACAGGCTACACTAGGCCAATCAGTGGCCGCCATGCCCAGTGGAACCAATTGGAATCCACCCCCCACTAAGCGAATTAAAAAAAAAAATGTATTCCTTTTAGTTATTAGCCATCTCACATAGAGCTTGCTTTTCAAAACCTTTAAAAGTTGCAAACGTTAAAATCTCTTCTACAACTCTTCCACGTCACTGGTGTATGCATGCACACTACATGTTTCAATCAAACATTTACATGACCAAGGTGTCTATAGAAGGAGTGGATATAAAGAACTCCCCAGGTTGCAAAGGAGAGTTTCTGTGCCAGTGGGAAGGTGAACTGAAAAATAGCACCATATGCTTCTCAATAGATGGTTCCAAATGAGAAGAAAAACACCAGGTATTCACTCCTATACATAAAACAGGAAGCCACTGAAAAGCATAAAACACAGAATACTGCTTCCATTTTCACAGCAAAGGGGTTAGATACAGATGAAGCATTGAAAAGGATCCCAAACTATGAACCTGACAGGTATATAGTCTTTTCAGACTGGAAAGATGGATACAGGTGTTCGGAGGCACTCCAAAAATTAACATTGCATCATACCTTGCGTGGGACTTGAGGGACAAAATCAGAGAGCTCAGATTGAGAGGCAGAAGAATCAAGTTCTTCTAGATTCCAGCTCACTGTGGTATCCAGATAAATGAAAAAGCAGACCCAGGAGCCAAGGATGCAATCAATAATGGGAAAGACTCACAGTTTTCATGTCCATCATCAGATATGAAAGCTAACTGGAAAGAATGTTTACAGGAGGAGTTCCGTACATTCTGTCCAGAAACTGGTACAGAAAAAGGCATCAATTACATTAACAAGTACTATGGTAAAAGCACTAAACCATGGTTTGAAGCCCTCCGAATAAACAGATGAGTGATGGTGACAATAAACACATTGAGAAGCAGTCACACCAGCCTTGAACAGCGCCTGGCAAAACGGGAATAGTGCCATCAGCAGTTTGTGATTGTGAGAAACGAACAGAGACAGCAGAACATATCTTCTGGGAATACTCTCGACTTACAAAAGAAAGTGCTAAATTAAATAATGTACTCAAAAAATGGCAAAAAACAAAATTTCCACTCATTAGCAGAAGCATTAAAAACACGAAATTTGGGGGAAGTCAAGGGACTCTTTAAATTCATACATGACATTCCAAAATATATGTAAACATATAATAAGTAGAGCTATTGACTAACCTCATGGATATAGTGGCTAAGACTAAGTTGTAAATAGGCCACGCCATAGCTCAAGCGGTTAGTCGTTGGCTTCCCACCGTGGCGGCCCGGGTTCGATCGCACATCTGGTCAAGAGGGATTTGTGGTGGACAAAGTGGTGCTGGGCCAGGTTTTCTCCGAGTATTTCGGTTTCCCCTGCCAATCTTCATTCCACCAATTGCTCCACAATCACCCTCACCTACCATCTGGGGCTGGTACAATAGGCCAGAAGCGGCCGCAGTACAAGGGAGTTTGTCCCACACCACTAGCAATAAAAAAAGTTGTAAAAAATGAAATTATGAAGGTGTCAAAACTTGTTAATTCCACTTCCAAGTCTAAAGATTGTGCAAATATAAACATAACACTAAAGAGGGTAAGTCTGTCTACTCCATAGGAAGGCAACCCATGTAAGATGTGAAGGCTGGATGGGCAAAGCCTAGGCCATTTCTTCTTGTGGTCTAATATTGAAAAACAGAGCAAACCCAGCTTAGCAAACATTCATAATAGGTACACATGACATAATAAGCACAATGATCCAACACCATAGGACACATTGGCACAAAGATGAAGGCATATCCAAAAAACTGAACTTGCAGGCAGAAGCATAGCAGTTTCACCAGTGTTGGTCAAAACTTGTTAAGTGCATACACCAGTGACGGATAAGAGATTTTAACGTTCTAACTTTTAAAAAGTAAGTTGCATGTGTGGATTCTACTGTATACATATCAGGAGAGTAAAAAGATGTTCACAGTTTAACAAATCTGAGTGTTAGATCATCTTTTTGACTTGGGGATGTTCATAATTCAAGTAACAGATTCCATACCATTCGAACCCTAACAGTATGCAATGGGTACAGAGAACTGTCATGCAGTGACCATCACTACAGGATGTGAATGAATCCACCATGTCCAAAACAAGGATGCAATGATGCTGACTGTAGCACATCCCAGGTTCACTGTCAACCTTTATAGAAGTGAGTTTACTGTCTTATGGGATATGACTCTACATAGTCTAGTAGAGAGGTAGCAGCGTTCCAGAAGAACCTATCTCCCAGAAGACAGTAATCTTCATAATCGCTACCATGAGAATCTCAAGTCATTACAGAACTGGTCATGGAAATGACTGCTTACTGAAGCAATGAGAATCATAGAAGAAATCACATAATTTAATTAAGCATAGTCCTTCCTTGAGAAAGTGGCAGTCATTCAGCTGTGCAATAAGTTTGCTGCCTTTTATGGACTTGAAAAGTTCATTATGACTTTCACAAGAGTTTGCCACCAAACCCTGTCCTAAAACAAAACAATCCAATCCAAATCTTTGCAACCTGTTTCTTCATAATCGATTTTAATATTATATTAGCACCTATGCCTAGGTATCTGGTTTTACGAGGGCAAATTGAAAAGTCTTTGCCCCTATTTTTTTCAGCCACAATAATAAACATACAGAGAAATCAAAATACAGGCAGTGTTCTAAATACCTTTGACTATTTTTCCACACAGTCACCACCCGAATTCAGGCATTTGCCCCATTGCACCACTAGTTTGGAGATGCCACTGTTGTAGAATTCGGCCAGTTGAGCGCAGAACCACTGCCAGACAATGGTTTTCGCGTCATCGGAAATGAACCTCTAGCCTGCCAGGAACTTCTTCAGTGGACCGAACACGTGGTAATCACTGGGGGCAAGGTCTGGACTATACAGTGCATGCTCCATAATCTCCCAACCAAATGACTGCTGTTGGGCAGTGGTCCTGTTTGCCACATGAGGCCTGGTGTTGTCATGGAGAACCACATCATCCACGAGAATCCCCAGGCACTTTTTCCTGATGGCAGCTTGCAGATGTGCGAGTGTGCCACAATAGCTGTCCGCGTTGATGGGGGCACCTCGTGGCATGAAATGCAGCAGGAATGGTCCTTGGCGATCCTGGAAGACTGTGACCATCAACTTCCTGACGGATGGCATTCTGCAGAATTTCTTCGTGACAGGCGAACCAGGATGTTTCCACGCCATGCTCTGCTGCTTGGATTCTGGAGTGAAATCCAATACCCATGTTTCATCTCCGGTGACAATGAGATCCAGGAAGATCCACTGAAAAAGTTCCTGGCAGACCAGAGGTTCCATTTCCGACAATGTGAAAACCGCTGTCCAGCGGTGGTTCCGTGCTCAACCGGCTGAATTCTACAATAGCGGCATCTCCACACTAGTGGTACGATCGGACAAATGCCAGAACTGGGGTGGTGGCTATGTGAAAAAATAGTCAAAGGTATTTAGAAAGTGTGACATGTTGCGCAAAGCCGAGCCCCCCCCACACCAGCAGTGACGCGGTGGGTGAGTCAGCGCTCCCCTCCCACCCCTCAGCGGTAACGTAACGCTCGGGTAATAGGCGAGTAATCACCCCGCATCCTGGCAGCTATGCGCAGTGACGTCACGAGCGGAGCCAAAGAGAGCCGAGCGGAGCCGAAGATAGCCGAGCCCCGTAACCAGGTAACTATGCAAGGCGAATCAACAGCGGTGACGTAACAGGATGACGTGGCACTCATTACGCAACAAGCAAGCACTGCAGCTATATAAGTGAGCTGCACAGTGGCTGCGAGTCAGTAATAAAGTAACAGTCGCCGAGTCAAGACGTAAAGTCAGCCAGTCAGTTGTATTGTGGCATTTGGAGTGTACTAATTGTGATACTGCAGATAGCAGTAACCGTAAATCTGTAATTTGGGTGATTGTAAGTGCGAATGTGAAATAAAATTCGCTACATCGAATACATCGAGAATTTATTTGTCACCTGTATTTTGATTTCTCTGTATGTTTATTATTGTGGCTGAAAGAAAATAGGGGCAAAGACTTTCAATTTGCCTTTGTACAACTATCATTTTCAGGCATTTTTCATCTTGCTTTCAATTCTACACGTTCTGTCCACCTCATACGCTTCGACTTCCATCAAGCTACTAACATCTGGTGCAGAGCACAAATTGTAACACATGCAATTTTGCAGTCTTCTCTCCCTTAGGTCCCAATATTCTCCTCAGTGCCTGTTCTCAAGCCATTTGAATAACAGCACTGGCGAGCACTGCTGCTGTACTTTTCATTCAGTATTTACTATATTCTGATCATGAATCCAATTTATTATGTAATATGAGTTCACAAAACATATACTGGCTAACAAGCCATCTTCAGAGGCTTTCTCACTCACCTTATTCAGTAAGAGATAGTAAAAACTGTTTAAAATACTACACTTACATTATTATATTCATAATAAAATACAATTCCATAGATTATATAGCAGGTGGCCATGAATGGTATGTAAGAATTTGGAAGAAAAGTGGTCAGGGCATACTTGTAGATAATCCCAATGACCTGAAGAAACTGCAAAAAATCACAGGAAACATTAGCTGGTCAGCCAATATCTTAGCCAATATTCAAATAGGGAACCTCCTGGGTACTAGAGCATTACAGCTACAACAAACTACTCCCATCTCATCACTGGTTATGAATGTAGGTTATTATAATCTGAACATTTAATACAATAAATTCAATTAGAAATTTTTCTCTTCCCTCAGTGTACCCATCTTCTTAACAGAACTGTGCAAGTGTTACTCCAGACAATTAACATTGCTTCTACCAATCATATACATACTGCCACATGACACCTGAAAGCCAGAAGAGTGGAACAAGAAGAGGTGGCCACTGCTAGGCAATGGCACAGTAAATATGTTTTCATAGCAGCAGATCAACATGCAATAACAGAGGATCTGTTAGAAGTGGTAGTTTTGTGTGTGTGTGTGTGTGATCCATGGCAAGACAATATAATGAGGAAAACAAGAAAAGTTGAGGTTGGAGTCAGAGGTTAGCAAATGTGACTTGCAAGTGAGCAGTGACAGTTCACTGCTGACTGTTACCAGAAGCTACCTAGCAATAACTACTGACAAGATTTCATGTACGCTGTAACTGCAGGGATTCATAGAATGTGTAAATCAGTAAGACTGTCTCATTCATTTGTAGCTTGCAGTTACAAGTTATAAGTGACCAATCAAAACCCTGTGTCTGGTCACTAACACACATCAATATTTATTCCTACAGCAAACCATACAATGTCCTGGGCTCTGCAGATGGCCAATCAATACTCTTACCTTACAAGCCAAAGACATCTTCTTTTCAAAATCTTCCTTTATGGCACTGTATTTTTCTACCAAGTTTCTATAGTCTTCTTGAGCCTTTTTTAATTTTGCTTCGGCCTTCTCCAGATCTTTTGCAGATGCATTTTCTTTTTTTAATTTGTCAAATTCTAAACCCTTCTGCGTATACGTATCCTTTGCCTTTTGTAGAGTTAACGCTGTTGACTGGATTGTCTGCACTACTTCTAGCGTACCGGACTCCTCCTCTTTCACCTGAAAAAGTTTCACTAAACATTATGTAATTCTTTATTCTTGGAAAAATGTAATTCAGATTAAAGTCTTCTCGTATGTGATGCCACACAGTTCAGTTAACAGGTACCAATGTTTTCATGGAACCTGCTGCCTCCATCTTCAGGAAGCAGAAAAACCTCTCTATCATGAAGATGGAGGCAACATGGCGTCACATCCCACAAGACCATAATCTTGCACTTCTGACAGTTCTGATGAAGAACTAAGACACTGAATTCTATACCTTAATGAAGTGTAAAAAAGTCAAGCAAAAACCAGAACATTCACCCCTGCAAATACCTAAGCCACTTCCTTCAGGTACACAGCCTCTTTAAAACATGGCTCATCATTATCTTCTCCTCTACTAAATTAGCCAGGTAACTGTTTCATCAAGTTTTCACTACCAAAACTCTCTAAACATCCCTTGCTTCTCCCATTTGAGTTACATGTCAAGCCAAGCTTAATCCTAAAACACTGGGTTGGGAATCTCATACACATACATCTAATCACCTTCTAGTGCCAACTGAAGTGTCACTTTTGAATTTTAAATTACTTTTTCTTTCATATATGTGCAGTCACTGGGCACTTTACTACCCTACTAATAGTTCAAAATATTCAAACCACACATGTAACCACAAATCAGACATTGAGCTTGGCACTAATTTTATAGAAGTACTATGTTGCATAATACAGGGCTACTATAAATGATTCATTCGTTTTTAAAACGCTATATTTTCGAAAGCATTATATGCACAAATATGATTGATATATAAAAAGAACCGTAAACTCACCAAGTTTTCTTCACACTCTACAAATGTTCTATGTGTGCGCCTTGGGTCACACGACACACGTCCAGGTGGTAGTCGAGCTCGTTCCACACATTTTGTAGCATCATCCTGTCAATGGTCATCATTGCAGCATCGATGTGTTCCCTCAGCTCTACTAGTGTTCTAGGCAGTGGGGGAATGTAAACACAATCCTTAATGTACCCCCAAAGGAAGAAGTCACAAGGCGTTAGATCAGGTGATCTGGGGGGCCAAGTGAACAGAGCTACATCATCCTCACCAACACGCACAATCCAGCGATGCTGAAGTTCATTGTTTAGGTAGCGATGAACATTGCCGATACCACCGCAAAATGCTTTGTTTACATGGCGGTTCTTTTCCGTACTCTCTTTTGAATGCGCGTTGCACTGCTATAACATATGAACATCTCGCATATTCCAACAAACAAAAACTCTTTTCTTGCTTTGTCGCCATTCTGTAAAGGCACTGAATTTGTGCCGCCAACTGGTGCACATAATACAAACTTCGTTGGTTTACGGTTCTTTTTATATATCAATCATATTTGTACGCGTAATACTTTGGAAAATATAGCATTTTAAAAACGAATGAATCATTTATAGTAGCCCTGTATTAGGGGTCTGCTAAAGCAACAAATGTATTCTCTGTTGTAGAATAAATGGTCGTTACCCACAACTGAATATGAAAAATGACTAACAATGTCCTAATATGACAACTTTTACACTACAACTACTGTTCAAGTTCTTTGCAACCATGCTAATTAAAAGCACATGATACTGTCAGATGTGAGGAACTGTATCAGCTGGAATTAACATTCATTTGTTTCATTGCCTATAACAAAGCAAGTGTTTGATATCAGGAATGTGTGAGAATGACCTTTTCATTTTGAGAAAAGACAGAAAAATTTCAAGATTCAAGATGAGAATGAGAGTTTTCTCTACAAAATCACCGTTTTCACTAGTAAACTGTAATACTAGACACTTTCCACAATTCAGTGAAGTGTACTACTGCATTTACCCAAGTGGAAGATCATTTTGAATGCAAGATGATCACACACTCAGAAGTGTATCTGCACAGAAAAGTATTTTTATGTATTAATTACAGTCTTACTACAAACGCAACAGAAAATAAATACATTATGAAACATGTTATATGTGACATTTATCGAGTTAGTTTCTTTCTTGAGGTGACAAGCCTTTATTCAGCTTAACCACTCTCACTCTGTTCACTATTTTCATCATCTATCTCACATTTCACTTCTCACACTTTACTTTTCACAGCCAACATTCCCACCTCCTTCCTCATCCTCCTTTCCATCCATTTCATCAGATATACAGTACTTCTTAAATTCTTTAACCATCAATTCTGGAGAGATCCAGTACCATAGTCTTAATCCAGTGTTGGAGTGGTTCTACACCATCCTTACCAAGAACCATTTGGAATAAAACTGTACCAAATGGCTACAACATGTCATTATGAATTCATCCTTCCAGGTATGACAAGGTCAATATTCACTGCATGAATCATAGATCAACAACAAGAATTCCTTGTTTTCTAAACAATACACTTGGCCTTCTCTTCCAGACAATTTGTAAACAGAACCCCATTAGTTCATCTGGTCATCTAGTCTGTAATGTGACACATTATTAGTCCCACAGGCAGCTGTGCCTCAGTTCAGTATCACATATGGTAGTCATTTTGTGCTGACTGCTAATGATGTCAACACCATAGTCACATGCATCTTTCCACAGCCTGATTCTTCTTCTGACAACAGATCTTGCACCTACATCATCGATGGCATAACTGTATGTCCAATTGAAATACACTGGCATTTCTCCTGCACTGGCTCAAAGCATGATGGCAACTCATTGCAAAATGTTACTGCAAAGAAAACCTGTTCCATCACACCACCCTGAGCTGGACATAAAATCTAGGCCTCTCATTAGTGATGATGCATGAAACTGACAGTCTATCCTGTCTCTGACTTCATAAAAGCAGCAGATCTGTAACTCTTCAAATGGGAAAAATCCATCTTCCATTTAGGCATATACAATATACACTTCCAGCTGCTGTGAAAGTTTCAGTACTCGGCAGAACCTTTTCCGAAACCAGTAATCAAAAAGAGGTGTGTGACTTCTTCATGACAAGGCTGGCAAGAGCACATAGTTTACTAATAATGGTGTGGCAATAGGGTGCAGTTTGTGGAAGCAGTAGCAAAGGAGCACGGTCTATTCATCACAATATTTGTGACACTACTCATTCAAAGACATAACCTCATTTCTGTAATTTCCTCTCCCTTTCACAAAAACATATCCAACCAGTCCACAGTAAACAAGCTCATGTCACTCTGTGAGCTATTCTAAACAGGTACTGTTGAACCTGCATACTAAAGACATGTGTTTATAATCATTCATAGCTAGTGAAGGTTAAGTTATCCCTGTACTTAATTATACTATTAAGCACTATGCCATGAAGACATATGGGAAAGTGGAGCTATAGCTGCATCAATCTTGAACTCGGCACGAGATGGAGGTGAGTGATCAGCTTTGCACCCATCACTTAACCCCATGGATACAGTCTGGCCCAGAGCCAATCTGGACACTATGGGGATTACAAAAATCTCTTGCCCTTGCTGGGAAATGAACACCAGCCGTCCATACCATAGCCACTAAGACGCTAAACCAACTGAAACATCCCAGTTCTCTTTTCATGGTTATTGGAAAACTTAAAATAACTGAAGGACAAGAATAAACTAGAAATCAAGACCCTGGTAGAAAATATGATACTGGTGTCTAAAGCAGAAATAATGTACACTTAAAGAAGTGTTTCCCAGCAGCAATATGTGAAATCCAGAAAAATACAAGGCTGTAGTGGAAATGAACAAAGAATATTACATCCAAGGCTCAGAAGACACAATGTATCATATACACTTACATTCAACATGTACACTTCAATAAAAGTAAAGTAAAGTAAAGTAAAAAGTAAAGCTATCCCTGTAACAGGCCGTGAAGGCCCATAGGGTTGTGAGACATTGAGGGTCCCACATTATCTAGAAAATCAGCTCAAAGATGGTGGTAAGGTTGTCTGCCCTACACACACGCTGCACTTTACTCTCCAGGAAAATTATCTAATTAATCCCTGGTACTCATTTCTGTTAGAGGCTGAGTCGACCTGAGGGCCATATTGTGGCTGGAAGGATTAGGTCAAGGGAAAAATATCCAATGACCTCATCGGGACTTGTACTTCAATAAATTCATAAGAAGATTCTTTTAATGGGGTGCAGAGCTCATTTTGTGGCACAGTGTATTCAAGAACATACAGTAACCTGAGATACCTTCAATTACAAATTAACAAGGTTTTCTGATATTTATGCGCTTACGATGGAAGAACTGTTTTAGGTACAGAGACAGTCAACTACTCTATATAGTATATAGAATGCATATCAACACACGGTTTTATGCTTCTTATGCAGTTCGTCTGCATATCTGCTCACTTCCTTCACAAGTTCTGAAACTTTCTGAACCATCTGCATATGGAGGTTGGAAAGTTTCTCAGCTGAGGTACGTAACACTTGCCAGAGAGGAGCAAATGTTCCTTGAACACATCCCCCTGCAGCCTGTTTGGCAAGTTTGCTCAGAAGTTTTGAATGGTTCTCCTCAATACTGGATCTGGAACATACATTTAAATGCAGTCAAAATGAACTGTTGGCAATAAAGGAATGGCCAGAAAGAAGTGTGAACCTGATAGCTCAGCTGCTATGGTGACCAATATAATGGCTGGACCACCAGAAAACCAGGATTTGAGTCCCAGTGGGTGGCAGGAGATTTTATGCTCTACCATCACATCCAGACTGGCAATGGGACCCACCCAGCCTATCCAGTAGGAACTAGACACTCTTTCTCTAGGGCAAAGCAGCTAACCACTCACGTGCATCTGAAGCTGAAATTTAAAAAAAGACTTCAGCTGTACCTTCACATGGAAGTCAAGGCTCATGGTGGACTACAGTGACAATCCTTTAGCTTTACTTTCATGAAAATACAATATTTTAATTAGCAGCCTGTACTCTGCCATCAAAATAAGTGATTTACTACTCCCTCACACAGTAGAATTCAAAGATATAACAACCACTTTATTACACCTTCACCTGGTGTGGCAGGAACCATGGTTACATCCAAAACTGTACTGAAGGAAATTATGTTTCAAGCATTTTTATGTTACCAGTAAGAGATCGATATTTAAATCAACAGCACAGACATTCCTCTACTCCTTAGTAGGAGTTTTGTTCATTAGAAATTTGAGAGACTACAATCAGCAATACAGAATATGTACCTGTGTGATAGATGAATAACATAATGAAGCATGTAGATTCTAAAGGGTTCTGATGACGTGGATGACATACAGAATTATTAGCATGTTGAGCTGACACTTCCATAGTTAATGCTTCATTTGATGTTGATCAAATTACATGATTTGGAAAATTAAGGTTATAAGAATTTACAACTGGCTGCTGCAAAATATCCATGATGGAGTCACTGTCCCACAGCTGGTTTTCATAACCACCTTAGCAGCGAAGTCAATACATAAAATGTATAAATATGGAGAGAAGAAAATCCTCATGTCATTCAGCAAGTGCCATTACATGGCAAAGCAGTAGTACATATTACATTTTACAGAACATTGCATGAATTTCTTTGGAATTACAACAGTTAAACATAGATTCTTATAAACTAGGAGCAAACTATTGTAGAACCTTTTATGAAAAAGGAGGAGTATGCATCTATCTATGCACAAGCTTGAAATTTGTAAATATAGACCTAAAAAATATTGTAAAGAAAAAGATTTTGAGGTATGTGCTGTTAAGTTAAACCTGAGCTCCAACAGACTTCGTATAATTACAATATATAGAGCTCTGACTGGAAACATTGATACATTCATAACAAAACTAGATACAATACTTAGAAATCTATATACCTCAACACAAGAATATATTATTTGTGGGGATATTAATATAAATTACCTTCTTGATTGTGAAAAGAAAAGCAAGTTAGATGCCTTATTGAGAACTTATAATTTAATAAGTACGATAAACTTTACCACCAGAGTTCAAGGAAGTTCTGCTACAGCCAGTGATAATATTTTCATCGATATTACACAAGGGAAAATTATTCTATAAGGCCTATAATAAATGGACTGTCTGAACATGGTGCACGATCCATAACATTTAAAACAATAAACATGAGAACACATCCTAACCAATTTAAAATAATAAGGAAAATAAACAAACACACAATAAATGACTTCTTAATTAAACTACGTTATGAAACATGGGGCTCAACATTTTCTAATGATGATGTTAATATAATGTTTAACTCCCTTTTAGACATTTACTTGAAAATTTACTATTCCAGTTCCCCCCCCCAAAAAAAAGATAAATAAAATTTCAAATAAAATAAGTGATTGGACTACTATAGGAATAATGTCCTGTAAATGTAAAAGAGTACTCTATATGACATGTAGAAACAGTAATAATTCAGAATTAAGAAACTACTATAAAAAATACTGTAAAATTTTATCTAAGGTCATTAAGGAAGCTAAAAAACTAAAATATGATAACAAAATTCAAAATTCCAAAAATAAAAATTAAACCATATGGGATATAGTAAAATTAGAAACTAATAAGGGGACAAATAATGAAAAAATATGCACATTAAAGGTGGATGGAAAATGGATTAGAGAAAAGCAAGTAACTGCAAAGACCTTAAACAATTATTTATCTGTAGCTTAAAATAAAAATGCAAAATATAAACAAAATAATACTAATATTAGTTACCTTCCAGACACTACTCCCATTCAGTACTTACTGAAAACTTTTATAAACCCGTTTCCACATATAAAAATTAAATCTTTTATCAACTAAGGAAGTTGAAAATATAATTAACTCTCTCAGAGCAAAAAACTCTTATGGATATTATGAAATATCCACTAAAGTATTAAGAATGAGTTATTTTTCATTGGCTCTCCTTTGACTCGCATATGCAACAATTCATTATTACAAGGAATTTTCCCAGATTGTTTTAAGTATCCAGAAATAAGACTGCTGTTTAAAAAAGGTGATAAATCAAATATTTCTAACTATAGGCATATATCACTTTTAACACTTCGCGGACCAGTGATTTAAATATTTAAATCACCCTGGGGACCGGCATTTTTAAACATACTACCCTAACTGGTGCACTGTTCACTTTAAAAATTAATATAAAATCTCCTAATTAATTTTTTGAACTAAAATTTTTGGAGAACACTTAACAATGCTCCTAGAAGTGCTTGAGGGTGTGATATTTCTGGAAACTTTCCCCTTTGTGAAGTGGCATTACACAGAACTTGCAAATGTAGACATACTCCTTTTTTTGTGAACTGTGCAAACACGGCATTGCCTACAAGTATTCTTCCCCATGGAATTTCACTCTTCACAATTTTCACGAGGGTATTTTTCCGCATATCACTCAAGAGTCGCCCTGGGAGGTCCACATGAGGCCTTCGTAGGGTGGGAGTTGATGAGCCCAGTCATACTAAGTCTTTGTGTGACCTCAGCTCTGCCGCCACCAACTGGACTATAGCCCAGGCCTTTGCCACATTCATCAGAAATGCTTTGTATTTCAATTTTGAATCATGGTTTAGACTTTTTTTAGATTTTTTTGCTGTCCCCGTAATGTTATTACCCGCATTTTCATCGGAGCTACTGTCACTTCTACTGTCTGTGGTCACAATTCTTTGTTGTCCCCAGTCACTGTCACTGTCTGAATGACAATCCATTACTATGCGTCTCACAAGGCAGGTCAGCTAGGTCATCGGAGAAGAATTTGTCCTTGAGCCATTCTCCCCACTAGCTACTGGCTGGTACACACAGCTTGAAAAAGGCAAAGCATTTTCCTTTATAGTCGGTTAAGTAAACAGCGAGGTCAAGTTACTGACTGCTAACTAAACATTCCAGAGTCTTATCACGCATCTGCAGGCGGTTGCGTGCAATGTAGGTGGCGCCAGAGCGATGAATAGTGTGTTGCAACTTTTCGTGTTCTAAAAACCTGTTAACACACGAACGGTCCGCCATGTTTAAAAGCAAAAAACCTTTTAAAGGGTGCACGGTCCACAAAGTGTTAACTTCCTTCTCTAAGGTATTAGAGAAAGCTATGAGCATTCAATTGATTGAGCACATTTTAGTGGAAGAACAATTTTGGTTTTAGAACAAAATCTTGAACAGATAAGGCTATATACAAGTTAGTGAATGAAATCTATAAGACCTTAAACAGCAAAAACGTAATAAGGACGCATATTTTTTGACCTCAAAAAGGCCTTCGATTGCGTTAATCATGAGGTTCTGTTGTCGAAATTGGAGTTCTATGGGATAAAGGGTAAAGCTAAACTATGGCTTGAATCTTATTTCAGAAATAGATATCAAAGGATTTTAATTACAAATATAAATCTTAATCTCAATGAACTTTTGACATGGGGCAATATTAGACGTGGTGTCCGACAAGGTTCGATTCTGGGTCCATTGTTATTTCTCATTTATATAAACGATTAACCAAAACTATAAATGATAAAACAGTAATTATATTATTTGCAGATGATACTACTTTGTTAGTTAAAAGTTCACACTATGATGGTCTGTGTAAATATAAACAATGCTTTTCACAGTATAAATGAATGGTTCAAAGTAAACCAACTTTCTATAAAACCCACTACATTCAATTTACAGCTATAAATAATAATCCTAAATCTGAAATAAAAATTGTATACGATATAAAAACAAATTACATCTATATCCAATATCAGATTTCTTGGAATATTCATTGATGATATAATATGCTGGAAATACCACATTGAATACATTAGTTCAAAACAAAGTGCAGTCTGCTAATTCCGCACCATAGCTCAAGCGGTTAATCGCTGGCTTCCCACTGTGGCAGCCCGGGTTCAATCCCAAGTCTGGTCAATTGGGATTTGTGGTGGACAACGTGGTGCTGGGGCAGGTTTTCTCCGAGTGCTTCGGTTTCCCCCGCCAATATTCATTCCACCAATTGCTCCACAATCACCCTCACCTATCAACTGGGGTTGGTACAATATGCCAGAAGTGGCCACAGTACAGGGACTTAGTCCCACACCACTAGGAATAAAAAAAAAGGGCAGTCTGCTACACAATAAGATTGCTTAAACCATACACATCCATAAATACCTTAAAAATGGTTTATCACTCTAATTTTAATTCTATTATAAATTAGGGTTTACCCTTTTGGGGTAACTCACCCAAAAGTATAAAAATTTTTAGAATGCAAAAGAATATAATTAGAATTATGTTGGGATGCAAAAAGAGGGATTACTTATTTAGAGAATTAGAAATCTTGCCTCTGGCATCTCAGTACATACTATCATTATGCTCTTCATGGTAAAACACAGAAACAAATTCATAGTAAATTCACAGATTCATAGAATAAATACCAGACAGCAAAATAATCTCCATCAACCTCTTGTAAATTTGAGTAAATACCAAAATAGACTTTAGTGTTTGTGAACAAAGGTCTATAATAATCTACTACAACATATTATGGATATATCAAGTGACACTAAGAGTTTTGAGGTACAATTAAAACAATTTTTATATTTACATTCTTTTTATTCATTACAGGAATATTTCTGTCATAAATCTTTTTAAGATGCAAGTAACTGTCTTACTTTACAATTAAAGGAAGACAAGATTGTCAGCCTGTTCTAGTTTTTAGTTACTTATTTTAGATATACACAATCTTTATATCACTGTATACTAGTCTTTATCTCAATTTATTATACTATTAATGTATGTTATACAAATCTAATTAATGACATTGTTTTAACTATTGAATTTATAATTAATAAAATTAATAATAAAACTGTATAAATTGTATAAGGTTTGTCATTACTTTTACTACTAAAATTAACTTATTTATTTATTTATTTATTGTATATATTTATCAGTATTTTATCACAAATGTGTATGCTATTGGATGACAACTGTAATTCTTAGTTGTGACTGTAACTAGGACGATCTCCACATCGGCATGAGAATGTACCCTCAACAGGATTTATGGAAGGTGAATAAATGAAATGAGTGGTGCAGTGTGCTACACTGCCATAACCCAAATGTCTGCTGCTGTGAAGACCTCACACCTTATGAAATGGTGGAATTACATGAATTAGAGAGAGGAAATTACTTACTCCAAAAGTCAAATTACTGCTCTGACACAATACAAAAATGACTGCCCTCACTATGCTGTTATAAAAGAAATTTATTTTCAGTGTAACCAAGTGCAGAAAATCAAAAACTGAAAATGTGACTTTATATACCTGTATATTACTGATGAAATAAAATATATGTTACCACTGAAAATTACAGAACCTCAGCAAACAAAAAATGAGTGCATAGAATGTAGTGGCCTTCATGGGCTTGGGCTCAGAATTGTGAGTTACAAAACCCATTCTCTGTACTAACTGCGCACAGGAAGGCTGAATTTGGAGTAGCCTCAACTTTTATTAAAAAGTTTAGTGCAAATATATATTCACATTTCCTTCTCCCCTTCATACTCTAAGAGTATGTACATAATCTGTACATTTTAAATGCCTGCCAGCACCAATGGCTATTTGCATACACTGCACAGTGGTGCATCAAATTACCTGTATGAGTCACTGCAATTTCCTCAAACTGTAATATTCGTAAAAAAATTCTGAGGATTTACTTATGGACATCCAAAAACAAGCTTATCTAAGGATTCTACTATTCAGAATAACTTCCACAAAATTATTTTAATGAGCAATTAATTCACATTTTTCTGCAACTGTGCACCCATCAAGGTCCACTGTGTCAAAAGCAGGAACATTTACAAACATACCTTTCCCTCAAAAACTCTGCAAAATCTTTACTTGCAACCAAACCGTATTTCATATTATGATACAGAACATCAAATCCATTGTTTTTCTCCCCCTGAAACAAAGAGGGCTCAGATTAAACAGCAGAACAGAACATGCATCTCTATATGTTTTGGCATAAGGAACAATATAGGTTTCTGTAAACATGATATTCAACCTCTGGGTCCCACAAAGCAGGAAACATATTTACCAACATTCAAATAAAACTCTGGACCATGGAGTTAGTATGTCACTTCTAACATTTCCAGAAGAAAACTAGCAAAGAAAGTACATCAAAGACAACTGGCCAAGATAGTTCGTTGACACAAAAATTATTTCAAAATTATAATCACTCACTCATGGAGCTTCTTCAGAAGCAGCAAATTCTGCAGCTACTCAACAACTTCCCAGCAGTTTATGGAACCTGAGGGTTCATTACCATGTTCACAAGAACCATCCAGCGGTCCCTAACCGGAGCCAGATCAATACGATCCATACCTTTCCATCCTATCTCTCTGAGATGCATTTTAATATTACCGACCCACCTACACATTGGTCTTCCCAGTGGTCTCCTTCCTTCCAGCTTTCCCACCAATATTTTATATGCATTTCTCCTCTCACTCATTCATGCAACATGCCCTGCCCATCTCATCCTCCTTGACTTGATCATTCTAATTATACTTGGAGAAGAGTACAAGTTATGAAGCTCTTCATTGTGCAGTTTTCTCCAACCTCCTGTCACTTCAACTCTCTTCAGTCCAAATATTCTCCCCAACACCCTGTTCTCAAACACCCTCAGTCTATGTTCCTCCCTTAAGGTCAGAAACCAAATTTCATGGCCTTACAAAATCACAGGCAAAATTATAGTTTTGTATATTGTACATTTTTGACAGCAGATGACAAAACAAAAAGGCCCTCGACTGAATGGTGGCAGGCATTACCCGAATTCAATCTCCTCTTAATTTCTTCCTGAATCAGGTTTTGATTTGTTATAGTCATTCACAAATATCTGAACTGTGTCACATATTCAGAATATCTGTTACCTGTCTTTATGTCCTGATATTACCATGCATTTTGGTGACTAGATACCAACATATACGTAGCTTTCTCTGTGTTTAATTCTAGACCAATCTCCTTACTAGTGTCAATTGAAGTTTGTGTGTTATTCTTTGTGGTATCTACATATTCACCCAGTAGATTCACAACATCGGCATAGACCAACAGCTGATGTGTCCTGTTTAATTTCAGTCCCACCTGGTTTTCCTGGACCTTCCTAATGGCATATTCTAAAGCAAAGTTGAAATGGACTGGCAATAAAGAATCTCCTTGTTTTAGACCATTCTGGATAGGAAATTTATTAGACAAATGTTTACCTATATGGACTTTACTATACATTTCGTTTAAACACATTTTAATTACCCTAACTAGATTCATGGGTATCCCAAACTCTTATCAGAATATTGTACAATTCTTCCCTCCTAACTGAATCATAGGCTTTCTTGAAGTCTACAAATAGCTGGTGTACTGTCTCATTGTATTCCCATTTTTTCTCCAGTATCTGAGGAATGCAAAGATCTGATCTGTAGTTGATCTGTTATGTGGAAACCTACACTGATGATCCCCAATAATTTCATCTATGTACGGACTTAAACTTGAGAGAAGAATATTGGATAAAGTTTTGTATGAAGTTGAGAGCAGCGATATCCCCGATAATTACTACAGTCAGTTTTATCACCCTTCTTGTGAACTGGTACAATAACAGACTCCTTCCACTGATCAAGCAATTTTTCCTTATGCCTAATAGAAGTAATTAGATTGTGGATCTTAGAACGTAATATTTCACCTCCTGCTTGAATAAGTTCAGCCGGAATTTGATCACTACCTGGCGATTTATACCGTTTCAATTTTGCAACAGCACTTTCAACCTCAAGAGGGCTAGGATCAGGTACTAACAGCTCAACTGTATGTATTTCTAACTGCCTAACATCACTGATCCTATGCACATTGAATAACTGAGAGAAGTAGTTCCTCCACCTATTCAAAATGTTGTGGGAATCTGCAAGCAGATCACCATTCTCATACTTCACTAACAATAGATCACTGTAGGTTGCAGTGCAAGGGCCGAAAAGGCCCACCCCTTATAAAATCATTCAAGTTACGTCTAGGTTGGTAACCACTCTCAAAGTCATTTATTCCTCTATACAGGTAACCCTGTAACCACTGAGATTTGGCTTCTTTTCTTTGGTCTAATAATTTTGAGCGTACTTCATCAAACCAAGGTTTATGCTTCTTTGGTTCATAATAACCTAGACTCTCCTTGGCAGAAATTTTGATATTCTCTCTAATAGTTTCCCAAGCTTTATTAAGATCCACCTCAGTGTCTAAATTTTCCAAAGCTGCGAATCTATCTGAGATTTCAACACGAATCTGCTCTTTACCCTCTACCTTGTTCAATTGCTTGAGAGTGAACCTCTCCATATGAACTCTGTGCGTTGTCTGTTTGCTCACTGCCAGTCTTTCCTTTACCTTTGCCACTACCAGGTAGTGGTTAGTATCACAATCTGCTGCCCTGAATTTTCAGACATCAAGTATACTTGGGTGCTGTCTCCTATCTATCAAAATATGGTCGATTTGATTGTGTATCTTCCCATCAGGAGATGTCCAAGTAAATTTATGGATGTTACAATGTGGGAATATTGTACTTTTGATATTAAGATTTTTTGATGTGGTAAAGGTTACTACTTTAAATCCATTATCATTACTACTTTCACACAAACTCTCATTCCCAATCGTTGGTTTGAAAATGTCTTTCCTCCCTACTTTGGCATTGAAATCTCCAAACAAAATTTTCATATGATACTTTGAGAATTTATCATATATATTTGATCTGTCCAGTCACACTGGACAGAATTGTTTTATCTTTCATAACACTATCATATATATGTACTAGTTCTTCACAGAACCTGTCTATGTCATCAATTTTACCTTTTCTTTGGGCATGAACATTCAGAATGATATCACACCATTGACCTTTTAGTATTATTTATGACATCCTATCACAAACGATCTCTAAAACCACAAAAAGCCTCAGTTAGAATGGCCAATAATATCAAGAAGATTTTAACTGAATATTCCTTAACACATTCATGAGTCCTGTTCCTAGGCAATGACCATGATATAACAAAATATACAACTGCCATTTCTGAGAAACAGCTTCAATTGGAAACAGCAAAAGAGGAATGGACTTTTCTGTGCAGTACGTGCCGAGATGTTACGTTGTGTGTTCAAGTTCTAAGGTCTATGATTTTTTTTCTCATGCAATAATCATACAAACAATTTGAGACTTCTGTCACTTTTCAACGTAATCTCCCTGCAGCCATACACATTTTTCACAACGTCGACACCTTGATTCCATGGCTGCTATGAACACTTCTGTAGAAGTCTGTTTTGACCACTGGAAAATCGCGCTTTTTTTCAGGATTGAAAAACGGCATTCATGTCTCATCCATTGTCATAACTGATGAAAACAAAGTCCCATTCATGCCTTCATCATGTGTCAACATCGCCTGGCAAATTGCCATGCACAGCCTTGTGGTTGTCCACCAGCATTTGTGGCACCCACCTGGAGGACATTTGCAGGTCTTCATGCAGGATTGTGTGCACAGATCCCACGGAAATACCAACTTTGGAGGCGATGTTTTCCACACTCAATCGGCGATCCTCCAAAACAACTTTCTCAACTCGGTCGAACATGTTGTCAGACCAGCTGGTGCAAGGCCGAGATTGTTTTGATTCGTTGTCACACGACATTCGGCCTTCTTTGAACTGTCACACCCACAAACGTACATTTTTCACATTCATGACACCATCACCACATGTCTCACTCAACTGGCGATGAATTTCAATGCGTGTCACGCCACGCAAGTGGAGAAAACGAATGATTACTCGCTGTTATTGTAACGAAAACGTCGCCATTTTAAGTATCAAAAACACTGCTCACTCTCGCCGCCACCACTAGAGTTCTGTGTGCTGTACAGTGCTGCCATCTCTGTCACGCATTCACAAAGAGTGCACACGTATTTTAAACTAAACCGCATGTGTCTATCTGCTCCCAGTCCTGAGAAAAAAAAATCGGAGACCTTAGAACTTGAACGCCCCTCGTACAAACAGGACAGTTGAAGCAATGAGTTTGTTGTAAGACAGTTGCCTGCCAATAACGACATGTACGTGGAAGTTAAGGAAGCCACAGTGTTGGAAGCTGTTACCAGGAGGCAACCGGTGTAGTCACAGCAGACCAAGAAGAGTTAGTGCATTCTGTAGTGAATTAATACTGTGTGTGAATTAGTGATAGTGCTATGGTTACTTCTTGTTATGATCTGTAAGTGGTCAATAAATCTAATTACCAATCCAAATTCAGTCTATAGTCACTCAATCATGATACACTATTATAAGGAAATCAATGGAATGAAAAAATCATTTTATTTCAATACATCAAACATGATAAATGATACAAACTCCGTCCCAAGTGCAAACAATATATATTATATGTCTTTGATCTTGTTCTCTTCCACACTACATGTTTCGGACTCTATCGGCCATCATCAGGTGTATACTCTTAATGTCGCTGCCACACTGAACCCATTCTAAAATTTAACATTTAAAAACACATTGTTATTTTCTTCGTATTATCAACATCTACCTTGTTGATATGTGTCTGGTATGTAGATTATATTGCACATGTCAAATTTGATTTTCCTGTAGTAGCACTATAAAATCTTTAGTTATGATTTTAAAATTTTTTAAATTTTCTCTAAATTTTAAATTTTAAATTGTTAGGGTTACTCGCCCTGTGTCTAAAGTGCTGGAGCGGCTAGTTCTTGTTTCCACACTGTACAGGTGTTATCTGTAATATACAAATATTCGTATTATTATTTTATGTACGTAATATTTTCTTATGTGTGTATATTGTTATTTGTACTTACTCTG
>NW_019727104.1:324542-327297 GCF_002891405.2 Cryptotermes secundus
ACACAGAATAATACCTGTACAGTGTGGAAACAAGAACTAGCCGCTCCAGCACTTTAGACATAGGGCGAGTAACCCTAACAATTTTAAATTTAAAATTTAGAGAAAATTAAAAAAATGTTAAAATCATAACTAAAGATTTTACCGTGCTACTATAGGAAAATCAAATTTGACGTGTGCAATATAATCTACATACCAGACACATATCAACAAGGTAGATGTTGATAATACGAAGAAAATAACAATGTGTTTTTAAATGTTAAATTTTAGAATGGGTTCAGTGTGGCAGCGACGTTAAGAGTATACACCTGATGATGGCCGATAGAGGCCGAAACATGTAGTGTGGAAGAGAACAAGATCAAAGACATATAATATATATTGTTTGCACTTGGGACGGAGTTTGTATCATTTATCGTGTAGAGTGCAACAGGATGCTTAAGTATAATATTACATCAAACATTATCGGCTTGCTGCAAATCATCTGGCCCAGCTGAAGAGAGACAAGCTCGTGCCTCGTGATCAGACCTACAGTTCTATTTATATGCCCAAACACCAACAAACCACAAACAAACACAACCAAGATTACAGCAGATGGTATAAGTGGTCCATGTTATGCATACAGATCTTGCACCTTACTAAAACCTGCACATCCATGCACTGATGTTCCTTTCCAGGAGCAGAGCAAACCTGGAACTTGAGAAGGAAAATTTAAACCCTCGCTAATGTGTAAGGTGCCTACGGGATTTTCAAGGGGTAAATTCATACCTAGCACCAGTCTCATCTAGCTTCTCTTCGGTGAGCACCGTGCATTTTGATTTAGCTTGAATAACTAAGGGTTAGGCCTTGTCCAGCCCTTCCACTGCAAGCCTTCAGTGACCTATTGCTATTTGTCCACTGACAACCACATCTGTCTAAATTTATTTATTGCTATTTATAACTTATTTACCATCATTTATTTATTTATACATTTATTATATTATTATTATTTTGACTCGGAACTGTAACATACTGAAATTTATGCCAGAATCTCCTCCTTACTATTTTTATAGGTATTGTACAAGGACATCTGTTTCTAAAGTAATTCTTAGGCCTTGCCATAGCTCAAGCGGTTAGTCGCTGGCTTCCCACCACTGCGGTCCGGGTTCGATCCCAGGTCTGGTCAAGTGGGATTTGTGATGGACAAAGTGGTGCTGGGACAGGTTTTCTCCGAGGGTTTCGGTTTCCCCTGCCAATCTTCATTCCACCAAATTTTCCATCATCATAATCACGCGGGGCAGACTACAACAGGCCACTTAGAGACCGCCAAGCCAAGTGGACTCAGTTAGACTCCACCTCCGACCAAGCGAATTGAGATAAAAAAAAAAAAGGTAATTGTTTTGTGGCATCTTGACACAAAAAGAAATATAACTGACTCAATGTCTGAAGTAGCAGTGGCTTCAGATTACAGATGACAGACACATAGCACCTAAAGTTGCTTCACTGCAGATTGGGCTGACAGTGAAAAGAAACTGTGATGTGTATAGACTGTCTGTCAACTACACAGAAGTCTGTACATGCACAGTGAACTACTCTGAGTCCCTCATGCCCTCCCAACAGGCGAGCACAACAATATGTCGCAACCTCTCAAGCAGGAAATAAAATTGTTAATGTCTACAAATATAAAAACACTATTTTCAAACATAACAGAAACGTTGGAAAACAATTTTTAATATAATGTAGGTATATAAAAAACCTTACAAACACTAAAATCTATGATAATCATGACACATTTAAATAAGATCAAAAAGTTTGTTACCATGGTATACTAATACAACAATCAGTTTTCTGAACATTATTTACTGTCCTGATTTTTACCTCAAATGATATTTCAGAGAATGGACTGTGCCTCCAACCTCTGCTAAAAGACCACTCTGCTGGGCCCAACTGATTGAGCTAGTCCTCACCTTTAGAGCAGGGGTCTCCAAACTTTTTGAACCGTGGGCCACATTAGGTAATTCAGCACTTTCAACAGGCCGGATAAAATGAGAAATTAATAACTCCAGGTATATGAGTTTTATTGAAAGCACAGAATTTCATAAACTAAATACAAAGTATGTGAGAATAAATTATCGTATATTAATGACAACAGACAGTAGCAGCAAATGCTCATATTTTCATCACAAATTATAATAAAACAATTAATGTGAATAATGGAACTCTTTTTGCATTCTTAAAATCTGATTAAATTGAGGTTCAAATTTTGAAATGCAAATCACAAGTAGCGACTTTAAAAGTTCATCGGATAAGTTTGCCTTGTATTTCGACTTGGTGTACTTAATGTGGCAAAAAGTTTGTTCACACAGATATGTCACCCCAAAAATGGAGACAAATCTAGAAGCAAATTTCTTTAAATTTGGAAATTGCTCAGAGTTCAGAAATTTATAAAATTCAATAAAATTTCTTTCCCTGTATATGTCTTTAATATATGTTAATTTTCCTGAAGTTCAATAATTTCCATTTGAATTTGACTTGGGACATCTGCAGCATCACAGTCAAATGGATTTTGAAACAATCTAATTTCCTGAGCACTGGCATCCAAATCAGCATCTCGCTTCCGAAATTGTTCTTTCAAATCTGAAATGACTAAATTTGCAAATGAGGAAGGAAATTCTGCTTCACCCTTTTTATGCAACTCTGCACAGTAAAGCATATGAACAAAGTTACAATTTTTCACTTGGCTTTCCAGAAGTATCAACTTTGCTCTGAATGCCTTGATAAG
>NW_019727104.1:328693-342399 GCF_002891405.2 Cryptotermes secundus
AACGGGCCGGATAAAATGAGAAATTAATAACTCTAGGTATATGAGTTTTATTGAAAGCACAGAATTTCATAAACTAAATACAAAGTATGTGAGAATAAATTATCGTATATTAATGACAACAGACAGTAGCAGCAAATGCTCATATTTTCATCACAAATTATAATAAAACAATTAATGTGAATAATGGAACTCTTTTTGCATTCTTAAAATCTGATTAAATTGAGGTTCAAATTTTGAAATGCAAATCACAAGTAGCGACTTTAAAAGTTCATCGGATAAGTTTGCCTTGTATTTCGACTTGGTGTACTTAATGTGGGAAAAAGTTTGTTCACACAGATATGTCACCCCAAAAATGGAGACAAATCTAGAAGCAAATTTCTTTAAATTTGGAAATTGCTCAGAGTTCAGAAATTTATAAAATTCAATAAAATTTCTTTCCCTGTATATGTCTTTAATATATGTTAATTTTCCTGAAGTTCAATAATTTCCATTTGAATTTGACTTGGGACATCTGCAGCATCACAGTCAAATGGATTTTGAAACAATCTAATTTCCTGAGCACTGGCATCCAAATCAGCATCTCGCTTCCGAAATTGTTCTTTCAAATCTGAAATGACTAAATTTGCAAATGAGGAAGGAAATTCTGCTTCACCCTTTTTATGCAACTCTGCACAGTAAAGCATATGAACAAAGTTACAATTTTTCACTTGGCTTTCCAGAAGTATCAACTTTGCTCTGAATGCCTTGATAAGTTCAAATAAATCACAGACTAAGTTATTTTCACCCTGCAACTTTAAATTCAAATTGTTTATATGGTTCCCCAGATCAGCAAAAATGCTGATTTCCAAAGCCACTCGGTATCTGATAAAAGTGGTTCGTGATGGTTTTTCTTTGTAACAAATATATCAGTTTCATTCCTGAGCTGAAAGAAGCGCAAAAGAACCTTTCCACAGCTAAGCCATCGAACTGCAGTACCATATGTCAGGTCAATAAGCTCGGAATCACATTTCTCGAGAAAAGATCAAAACTGGCGATGGTTAAGTGCATGACAGCGAATGAAATTAATGCTAGAAATAACAGGTTTTAAAACAGAGCTCATATCGACGTGTTTTGCACAGCGTGCTTGTTGGTGGATAACACAGTGAAGAAACACTGGCATTGATATTCCTGCATCCTCACAAGCTTTTGTGATTTGGCCAACCAAACATATTTTTATACCAGACATGTTTTTTCCTCCATCAACTGTCACGCACTGCAGATGGTTCCAGTCCAAATTATATTCTGTTAGTGTTTTTTGTATTTCTTTGAAGATATCATCTCCTGTTGTAGTGCCATGCATGCTGTGAAGTGACACGAATTCCTGTGTGACATTAAGTTCATCGCCAACGCCACGAAAAAATACTAATAGTTGAGAGGTATCACAAACATCAGTTGAAATCTATGAACAAGTATTTTTTTTACCAGTACTCACTGGAAAATTAATTCAATTGGCACATTTCTGCACAATTCTTTCGCAGGCCGGATAAAATCACATCGCGGGCCGGATGCGGCCCGCGGGCCGTAGTTTGGAGACCCTTGCTCTAGAGGCTGAGACCGACTACCATCTGAGAGAGCTGGTCTGTGCTATTTCTACCAATTGGACCCAATACACTAGGCTTCTTACCTAAGGTCAGAGACAAAGTTCGGTCCCCAAAACATCATTCCAAATACAAATGATGATGTATAATGTCCAGATAACTGATCACTCTATTGTCCTATTTAATGCATCTACAAGTGTGTTTTCTGCAATGCGTAACAGAATACTCAAGAGGTCTATGTCAGATGCTTCTGCAAACGAACCTTCCAAGAGTCCTGAATTAATTGGTGAAATGTTCATACATTTACAAAAGTTCATAAAGAATCCTCAACATGGATGCACAAACGACTTACAAATGATAATTCAGACATAATAATTTCATCTTCATATTATATGTACTTAATAAATGAAGTACTAAACTCCCTGATCACTGTAATACTACCAATAGTATGGGTTCATCAGTAGTGCTTGAAATACATTTTGACAGTACCTGCAGGAGCCACTAATCATTCCCAATCAGAACCACAATCAAACTTGAGTATATATATATTTTCGCAAACATGCGTATCGGGCAATTCTACAATATTATACTGGCTATTCAGACCAAAACACATTAAGCTGGTAAAATTAAATGTGTAAAAAATTTCGACAACACACACTATATGTAAGTTTATTTCAATGCAACCCGCAAAAACTTCACTTTAGTGTTCGTAACTATAAGCTCAGTAAAATAACCTCATTCTCTTACCCAAAAATAATCACTGAAATCAACCGTCATGGTGATCCTTTACCCATACCATAAACAAATTTATTTTCTAACATATACAATGACCCCAACACACCTGTACAAATATAAATATGGCGACACCCCCTGTTATGTGTGGACTGTGTGAATATACCGACAGATGGCGCCACGTACGTGGAGCATATACCAAGCGTACCAAGCTAACAGAAGGATATGCCGTACGGTTTCTGTGTAAGTAATCAGGCGTGGTTATTGTACCAGCTTGCAAGAAGGGTAATAAAACTGACTGTAGTAATTATCGAGGGATATCACTGCTATCAACTTCATACAGAATTTTATCCAATATTCTTCTCTCAAGGTTAAGTCCATATATAGGTGAAATTATTTGGGATCATCAGTGGTTTCGACGCAACAGATCGACTACAGGTCAGATCTTTTGCATTCGTCACATACTAGAGAAAAATGGGAGTACGAGACAGTACATCAGCTATTCATAGACTAAAGTATACTCGCTATATATATATATATATATATATATAGCGAGTATACTTTAGTATCTTTAGTTTTGTAAAGTTATCCCTGCATGATTCCAGATGTTCTAGCCCTGCAATGTATCTTACTCCCCATTTTTGGAGTACAAAAATTCTTCTAGTGAGGGTCTTAGCACTATGTCCCCATACAATTATTCCCTAAGATAGATGAGGATAGATCAAACTGTAATACTTTTTTTTTAATTTAAATTGAGTATTTTAGATAGCCTGTTAATTATGAACAGGTTACGGCTAATTCTACTGCAGGTTTCTTCAATATGTAATTTCCAGCTCAAGGTACTATCTGTTACTACCCCCAGAAAATTTGTGCTTTTTACATTTGATATTTCCCTGTTCTTTATTTGGATTTTTAAATTACATATTCCAAAATGCACTGTACTTGTAGAACTGTAAGTAGCAAGTACATATTGACAATTGAAGGACTATGTCGAAAGCATATAGATGACTCATATTGCTATGACTGCGACCACTGAAAGACCTGTCCCTTCTCAAGAGATGTTGCTCCATATTGACAAAACCATAGCTGTTCAACAGTAATTAAAAACTGGTCATGAGCCCAAAATGGGGCTTGACATCAAGATGGGCTGACTATCCGTAATAATGCAATTCTGACTTTGACATAGGTTGTCCAGTGATTAACTCTTTCTAATGGACACCCCCCTCTCCTGAGGATGGAAACGGATCCAGTTCCCAAAATGGTGTGTTCTCTACAGTTTTCAGAATACTGGATGAGGGACAAAGTCCAAACACCAAGTAATTCCAAACAAAGATGGGGTTTCAGAGATCTGCACGGAAAACATTTCAGGATAAACTCTAGCATGAAGTAGTTAGAGAAAAGGTTAACTAGAAAGAATAATAAAAGACCAACTAATATGGTGTGGCCATGCTCACCAAATTGAAGATTACAAATTATCACATAAGGCATCAGAAATTGTCCATTAAGGCACTGTAGAGGTGCACACCATGATGAATTTGGGATGAGGATGTAGCATTACTAATTTGTGAGCAAGGCCTGTCTTAAGATGCAGAAAAATGTGAGAGACAGACACTAGAATTGGGGAACCATTGGGGGGGGGGCCCTCAGAGAAGAAGAAAGAGACACTTATCAAGTCCAACCTACTTTACTAACCCCTAAAGCACTGGGATAGCTTAATGTCAGAGACCAAGTTTCACACCCATACAGAACCACAGGCAAAATTATAGTTTTGTATATGCAAAAGATGCAAATAACTATCGTCCAATTACTCTTGTACCTGCCCTTTCAAAAGTTCTTGAAACTATAACACAGGCCAACAGCTGTTTTGGTGCCGGGGTATTTGGAGCTGATTTCATATGAATTTGATGCCCTGAATTCAAATATGGCATTAGTTTTTGCCTAGGAGCTCAAATTTTTAAGATATAACATTTTGGTGAAATATACGTTACACTATTTTAAGTTAAATCAGTGGATCAAATAAAAAAACTCAACATGGAATTTTTATTACTATATTATAATTATATTTTTATTTTATTATATTAAATACAAAGATAGAGGAAAAAATCATCGACTATATATAACAGTCAAACCAACTATAGTCACGGAACACTACGGAAGCTTCTTTTTCGTGACTTTCTTGAATGTATTTTAGAACAGTCCCTTTTTAAACTCCAGCAGTAATCTGCCATCATGTGTGTATCCCATCTTCCTTGGTAGCGGTCCTCCATAGTTTTAATATCCTGGTGAAATCTTTCACCTTGTTCCTCACTGGTGTCTCCTAAATTTTCAGGAAAACTATCTAAGTGACTGTGTAAATAGTGCACCTTAATGCTCATGTTACAGCCAAGGGATTTGAAACTGTTAAGCATCTCGTTTACCAGTTCAACATAGTTTTCAGCTTTGTGTTTGCCCAGAAAATTTTCGACAACTGCAACAAATGAAGTCCAGGCTTTTCGCTCAGCCTCGTTCATCGAATTTGCGAAGGCAGGATCCTTAATGAGTTGTCTTATTTGTGGGCCGTCAAATATTCCTGCTTCAATTTTTTCCGTACTCAACTGAGGCATTTTCATTTCTATATATGCAAAGCATGATCCGTTCTTATCAAGGGCCTTTACAAACTGCTTCATAAGGCCCAACTTGATATGCAGTGGAGGAAAGATGATTTTCTCTCGTCTAACTAAGGGATCGTTAATGATATTCTTCTCCCCAACGTACATGTTTTCTCTCTTGGGCCATTCTTTTCTAACCCAGTGGTGTGTTTTGTCTCTGCTATCCCAGAGGCACAAAAAGCAGGGATATTTGGTGTAACCACTTTGCTGTCCAAGGAGAAAATTTACCATTTTTAAGTCCACACAAATCACCCATTGATGTTCATGATACTTTATCTTCTCTAAGACCAAAGCTATGGTGTTATATTCTTCTTTCATTTTCGTGGAGTGAGCAATTGGTATTGAACCATATTTGTTTCCATTGTGTAGAAGGACACATTTCAAACTTCGCTTTGAGCTGTCAATAAATAGGCGCCAATCATCGGGAAAATATTCAGGAAGAGCCATTTTTTCCAAGAGTCCTCTAATTTCGTGACAATATACAAGATTGTAATCTTGAGAGAAGAAGGGTAGCAGATCCGTTTCTCTTGTGCGGTAAAAGGAAATTTTGGTTTCTTGTTCCAGTAAATTTTTGTCGTTCAACCTAGAAGCCAGTAATTCAGAAGCTTCTTTTGACAGGTTGAGATCTCTGATGAGGTCATTTAACTCATCCTGGTTAAAACGTTGAGGGATTGACGACATCCCTTCATAATCACTGTCACCTTCATTACAATCAGAAGGGTGATTAGAGGGAAAATACTCATCCTCACAGAGCTCTGGTAGCTGGTGAAACGTTGGGATCGGTACTTCCTCTGAGTGAGGAACTGGGCGTCTTGCAGAGGCTAAATCAGGATAAGTCCACTTGCTACGGTTGTTTCGATTGATTCCAGTAATATTTACTAGGCAGAAATAACAGTCATCGAAGTGGTTCTTGGGTTCTCTCCAAACCATCGGTACGCCGAATTTCAGACTTTTTCTTTTCCCGGTAGTCCACTGTCGTAAATGTTCTGTACAAGTTTTACAGACCTGATGCGGTGCCCAGGTTTTATCCTGATCACCAAGCCTAACACCAAAGTATACAAAATAAGCTTTCTTTACAAAGTCACTAACAGTTTTTCTGTTTTCTTTTAACGTGTATTCTCCACATATGTAACAAAACACATCAGGTTGATTTATACAACTTCTTCTTCTTGAACTCATTTTATTTCAATTCAGGAACACAAACACAACAATCTTCAACACAGTACGTTTTAGGTTAAATTTATAACAACTCTTTTACTTTTATAAACAAATATCACCCGAGGCCAACTTCGATGTACCCTGCACGGCGAGAACATATAAACTAACCTCAACTCTAGTGGAAGCGTTCAAGTTCACTTCACACCGGACAGACAATGCCATCTAGTGGATTTTGGGGGAACTCAGTGGACAGCAGACTGACAATAGGGCAAATATACAGGAACCAATCCTTGCATATGAGATTTAGAACTGCACAAAATACAATTAGAACTGCACATTTTGTGTAGAACTGCACGTTACAAAAACGCTGATCTAAAAAAGTAGAGCTGGTAGAGAAAAACTGATTTTATATTTAGATTCAGCGCCTTAAATATAACTAAAATTAGTTCTAAAATCCTAGACACCAAAAAAAATTTTTTTTTTGTAGGCCTGTGTAATAGCTAACCAGTTAAGAACATTTTTAGAAAAAAAAAACACAATATACTTAATAAATCTCAATTCGGATTTAGGAAAAATAAATCTACTAATGATGCAATTGCCACAATTATTGAAAACATAATAGAAAGTTTGAATGATAAAATAAAATGCAACTGTGTACTATTAGACTTATCATAAGCTTTTGACTCTATTCAACATAACATTCTCATGGATAAATTATACAAATATGCAGTTCGTGGTATACCTCATAAACTAATCAACTCCTATCTCAGAAATAGAACTCAACACGTAAACGTAACACACGCAGAAGGCAATCTTATGAAAGAATATTTGTCAAGTAGCCTCCCAGTGAGTTACGGAGTTCCCCAGGGATCGGTCCTTGGCCAATTACTCTTCATCTTATATATAAACGATATCCCATATCTAACACACGGCAGATCAATAATGTATGCTGATGACACATAAAGACTGAATGTAGGGCAAGATATGAATGAGCTCCAAAACACGACTTCAAATAATACAGGAGTGGTAGAGCAATACTCTTGAGACAAATTATTTATAAATCCATCTAAAACTCACTATATTCTCTTCCAGACAAAACAATGCAGGCAGGAAATCAATCCAAACCATGTCTAATCACTAATACTAATACTAATACTAGCTCTGCTAGGTAACTGACAATTAAAAACCTCACGATCGAAAACACACAGGCAGCGATAGAAGTATGGCATTTTCTATGTGGTCGGTGCCGCAACCACTGATATGCAACATTGTGGTAAACACTTCTCTACAACAATGGAGGCTGTTTTCTGTGTGGCCGGTGCGGAGGCTATAGAGACAGAACAGATTTCAGTGTTNCAGTTTTTTTTTTTTTTTTTGACCAAACTTATTGGGTCCTTTCTTTCTCAACATAAATCCAGGGTTTTCGGTTGAAAGCAAAATGTCAACCCCAAGGGAAATGCAAGGAGGGATGCCACAAGGTTCAGTCCTTTCCCCTACTCTTTTCAATTTGTACATAAATGATGCCCTCCAAACACATGGTGTTAACATGGCCCTCTTTGTGGACGACACCTCTCTGTATGCGACAGATTACAAGGAGGGTTTTATTTTTAGAAAACTCCAGCACAGCCTCAGCTCAATGGAGACCTGGTGTGAATGCTGAAATATAAAAATTAATGAAGATAAGACTCAGGGGATCTACTTCTCTTGTAGTTGTCGACCGCCTGAGTCTTGTCTCACTCTAAATGGACGAAATATTCCATTTGTAAATAGTGCAAAATATCTAGGTGTAATCTTCGATAAGAGAGTTACATGGAGATTGCACATAGAAATGATTGAAGCCAAGGCCTTCAGAACATTCATTCGAGTATATTCCCTATTCAAAGAGCGATTGAGCGCTAACATTAAAATGACCCTCCACAAAGCTCTTATTAGATCCATATTGACTTATGCCAGTCCCACCTGGGAATTCGCAGCAGACACTCATCTAGTGAAATTGCAGCGCCTGCAAAACAAGGTTCTTCGCGCCATTGGCAATTTTCCAAGGCGCGCACCGGTCCGTGATTTGCACATGGCATTTAAAATCCCATATGTATATGACTATATAACAAAATTATGTAGAAAACAAGCAGAAGTCACATAAAATTATGAAAATGAGTATGTTCGCATTATTAGTCAAGGTTAAGCCTGACATAGAAAGTATAAGAGGCTTAAACTTGGTGGCGGTCAGGCATACGACCGTTCAAGTGACTAGACTGCCGTGGTAGTGAATACTACTAGAAATAGGGCATAATCTGCTGTACTGAGCCTGGATTGACAGAGGCATTGTATATATTGTACATACAAACAGGTATTAAGATTAAATTTGTAAATATATGTAATTACTGACAATGGACTTACTAATACAGACTATGACTGACAAATGACAGACCTGACCTCTCATCAGAGAGGGTGCCCCAAATGAACAAGACAGTAACTTTCTTATAAGAAAAATAAGGAAAAAATCTCGTCATCAGCCCCAGCTGGGGCTCGACACCAAGACAGACTGACAGACCGTCAGTCGCAATATGACATGGACTTGTTTCAGTTTTTAAGTGAGAGTGAGGGAGTTCTCATTGCAAGATAGCCACAGAAAGTTCATTGTGTGAAGACTTCATGTGGGATTAGAGAGACTTTATTCATGTGTAATGTGTGGAGTGATTTCAAGCGCCTGTGGCTGTGTTTTAATTGCATTGCCAGGAGAGGACTAGTGTGTGTAACAGTGGATTATGAAGTGTAAATCACTGATAGTGCTGTAATTTAAGTGTGATTAAGAGAGCTTGTAACCAAAGTGCCAATAAATCCAATCATCCAAATTATAACCCATCATTTTTGTCGTGTATACCATCCTACATGTGACAGTATTGTAGAATACAATTGGCTGGGATGGTCTGATGTGTGCAGGTCATAGTAAATATTCCAGTGGTGATCCACTAACAGACAATTCTGAACAGACCTTTAATATATTTATATAAGATGGTGCATATTCATGACAGAATTTCTCGAACAGGCCCAGATTTACATGTGGCACAGTGCCCCTGTAGCAGGGAACCATGATGAATGTTAAGTTAAATCAAACACTGGGTTGAAGGATAATAGAACAGCTCATTCAGTTTCCCTAAGTCAGTCATAACATCACATGTGGCACAATTAAGGTACACTAAGATCAGATACTCTATGAAAGTTCTATAAACTAATGGCTGTACACATGTTGTCATGCTGATCAGTGCTGGATCCTAACAAAACAACAGGGCACCTGAATAAAGTCAGCTGAAATGATGTTCCTGAGGCCTGTTGCACATTATAGAACATATATCAGAAATGAACACTTATACAAGAACTAAAAATATCTAATAGCCTAGAAAGAAATAACTGAATATCAAACTGATTCCACCACCTGGAGAGAATGGGTGAGGTATCTATCATATGCACAGTCTAAAAAGACTGATCCTTCTAGATAATGATGAATTACTTAAAACAATTTTATGTGATAATTTTATCAGCCTTCTTTATTATTGCATTTAAATATAATTTATGTTGGATACTGTACCAAAGAATACATCAGTTGCGTAAGTGTATTAATGAAAATATCAACTGTATATAATTATTTTGGATTCTGTACATACATAAAGCATCATTGCCATCCGGAAGCGACTGTCCAAAAAATGTGGGAGCCTCAACATCTCTCAACCCTAAGGACCTCCAAGGCCTGTTACAGGGATAGATTAACATTTTACCTTTTTACCTACATGTAGAATACATGTCATGACTAAATAAGAGCAAAATTTTGCTTTATTTTCTATCAAATATTACCAATGAATGCCTGTATATTTCTCAATAATGTGCTTGAACATGGATGTGTGTCTATTCTATATCTATCTTCCAACCCATGAAAACAGAAATATGGCATACACAATCAATACTGGATTTTGTAAATTAGAAATATCAATTCTTTTTAGGATTTCAGCATCACTTGTAATCTTCCAACTATAATGCAACAATCTCAGTATAGATTTAGATGATACTAATAAACATTTAATTCACTAAAATGTTCGTTAAAATGTTTAAAATGCCATAAAACTATACATTCTGTGTTTATGTGCTACATGTTTCGGTCACACAGGCCCTCTTCTGGCAACACACTTTGTCAGTAGTACTCACCATCTGCTCTTCCTGTCTTTTTATTGTGGCCGCTCTCTTGTGTTGATCTGTGTTCCCTAGTGAAAGTGGACCTTCCCAGCCTATTTATTTTTATGACATAAAATTTAGTGTGTTTAGAGAATAACAGGCAACATTGATTTGAATATCCATACACGCACTATCATCATAAGTATTTTATGTGTTTCCTATGCTTAGTACCTCCAGCTGCATAACAACAAGAGAACTCTTGGGTCCTCATGGGAGATTGCTTCAGTGACTGTGCTGTAGCAGTGTCTGTCTTCACAGACAAATACTTCAAATTCATTACTCAAGACACTGCTGTATAAGTCATAAGCATTTGCAGTTTCCACATTTATATGTACAGTACGTAACCATCCTACATCACAAATTTCTAATTCAGTGAAGTGGTCAACTTGAGCACTTGAGAATGATCAGGCAGTCACTACAAAACTGATCACATCATTACTGTGTGAACATCAACATGATCACGTAGAAGTGCCTCGTCCTCCAGAGTAATCTGCTTTAGCATTGCTACATATCTCTTGACACATATTCAGAACAATTCCGTTATATTTTGTGAACCCCCATTTTAAGTTTATTTTCACTGAGATTTAAAACAATGTTTTCTATTTGGGCATGGTTTTAAATGGACCACTTTGTATAAGAGAACATCATTAAAACGATATAAAATCCATCTTAGATATTTCTAAAAGCTTCAGAAATGACAATGTTCACAAAATTTCAAGCAGAATAAAAATAAGCACTAATGAATAAAAATCTTTGGAAGGTCTACAACTCTCGCATTCCAGGAATTATGGAAGGAATGTATCATGGGACTAAGTTCTGGAATTAATCGTTCTGCCTAAGTGGTCCTGAAAAACTACTTTCCATTTGACTGGTTGTAAGGTAGGAAACCATTACAATGCACAGATAAAACAGGTATTTAGCCATACCATCTATTTTACCTGACAAGGCACTCTGTTTAATAATTACACTTACAACTGTAATACAAACGTTTTATATGCAGCAGTCATAGTTACTTTACACTTAGAAATATTATTTCACTGAATATAATTCCAAACAAAAATAAAATGTATGTAAGATTTGAGATTTTCAAGGTGGTGACTATGAAGAAAGCAATCTTCTTGGATGTGGCGCCATGTAGATATTGTGTTAACCGACGTTTCGGAGGAACATATCGCCTCCATCTTCAGGGTAAGATGAAAAAAGAAGGAACACCGCAAGCGAGGAACTGGTGCGAGCAAGTGCTCACAGAGTAATGTCACATCAAACTGTATAAGAAGAGAAGGGGGGGCTACATGGAATATAAGTAGAGAGGAATAATTATTGAAATGTCATCCTAGCAGATCCATAGTATCCTTGCATTACTCTGTGAGCACTTGCTTGTGCCAGTTCCTCGCTTTCGGTGTTCCTTTTTTTCCTTCTACCCTGAAAATGGAGGCAATATGTTCATTCGAAACGTCAGTTAACACAATATCTACATGGCGCCACATTCCGGAAGACTGCTTTCTTCCTAAAAATAAAACTAATCTAGATTTTTTTCCATAAGCTATAAAAAAAACTAAGTGGACACTGACATTACTGAATATCCATAAACTATCTTCGCTTATTCGTAATTTTCAATTATTCATGCATCATTTGCCGATCATTAGCATGGATAATCAGGCTCACACTGCAGTTATCACCTCAAGCGCCATTATATAATTACATTCAGTGAATCCACATTATATTTCAAAAGAATCCATTTGAGACCAGAGGTTTACTACATGCTGGTGAAGACTGTTACTGTAGTCTTCTGGGGTTGACAGTATGCGGTCCAGCAGGTGAGGTGGGTAGAGGGCAGTCGCATTTTATGCGAAGATACGTTCCTGGAGACCTTGCATATGATGCATGGACAAGTTTTGAAACATGAGTCTTAACCAATTTTTTGGGATTCACATTACTTCAAACTTAGTGCATAAAGTGAGGTTTTTTTTTAATATTTCTTATACCACACTGTTTCAAATTTGCATAAATGTCATCTGGGTTAGGACCCTGTGTAGTCTGGCAGGTGAGCACCAATGTTTCTGCCCTTAAGATGGAGGAAGGACATTCATGTGAAATGCTGATAACCATTTACTAGACTACATAGTATCATAACCTGAAGACTAAAATACAAATTCATCTGGCTTCAATATTACACATCTAATGTTTAGAAATAAGCATTGCAAGATGTTTAATTCATGATTTATAACTGATTTTAAGCATACAATCATATCATATGTGTGTTTTGCATCTTGTTGTGCAAGACTCTACTGTGTATTTTTAGTCTATCACAACAAACTCACATAAATAAACAAGTGAAGACCCGAGTTATCAATGAAATCAGTATCTATTTACTGAGAATACAGGCTACATGTCTGGGTCATATATGACCATCATCAGGCATTTAAAATATTAAAATTTGTCAAAATACATTATTGGACTGCTTGTTACAATGGATCCATTGCAGATAGTCCTGTCTTATACAACCTCTTCCTAGATTACAATATTATAAAATATACTGAATTAGTTATTAGAGTAAGTCTATAATTTATTTTCATTATTATTAGTTACAATCGTATGACGAAATAACTGCTACACTGCAACAGAAAATAAAAAAGCAAGATAATTATAAATGAAACCTTCTTATTATTCAATTCAATTCATGTTTGTTTATGTGCAAACTTAACAGCACAGAGGCCAATTACAAAGCTAGCATGAGTAGAGAAATACACAAAAATAATTAAAAAACGAAATACAAAAATGATAGTCTATATTAATTACACAGCATGAATAAGATACAGAAGCAAACATACACAGACAAAGCCACGTGAGAATTTGAGTTCCAAATAGAGCAGCATACAATAATAATAATTTATTTTTGAGAATGCACACTACTCATGGAAAACCAATGTATTCTATTCATGAACTACTGGATAACAATAACATGAACTTTAAATGGAATATAAGCACTGAACTGCACTGGGCAGAAACATGAGTTCTGGCATTTTTCCACACATATGTGGAAATGTGCAAGAGACCCTAGAAGAGAAACTCTGTGCAACTGAAGGTGAAAGCGGAAATGCTGAAGCGCAATGGAACAATATAAAAGAATGCATGTTAGATACTATCAGTGATTTGGTTGGTAAAGTTGAGAAGATAGCAAGAAAACCATGGGTTACACAGGAGATGATGAGTAAAATGGAGGAGCGAAGGAAATGGAAGAATGTCAACAATGAAGAAGGCAGGAGGAAATACAGGAGACTGAGGAATGAATTGAAAAGAGCCACGGACAGGGCCAAAAAGGAATATCTTGAGAAGATATGTAATGAGATTATGGAATTTCAAAGAA